>NW_015506246.1:423899-434184 GCF_001515645.1 Sinocyclocheilus grahami | reverse complement strand
CACACACACACACACACACACACACACACACACACACACACACACCTCTATTAGCCAGGGTTTAGCGGAAGCTGAACAGTATCCAAAGTCCACAGGTATCCATCATTTTTATGGCAGGGTTCAGTGCCGGGTCAGCATTGATTCTCTGCTGTATGCATGCACATCTTTTTAACACCTATTTGTGGTAGTATTTTATAATTCCTAGAAAACATATAAGCATCAAACTAGAGGCTAAAGTTTGCAAACAAACTTTGATGTTGGCTTGAGAAAGCCTGAATGGACAGCCTGAGTCAAAAGAGCCAAATCACATATCAGTTCGGAGTTCTGGAGCTGGAAAATGGTTTATTCACAGTGCCATGTGTTTGCTAGCGTCCTTTATATGGTTGCTAGGGCATGACTAGACAATTGCCAGGGTGATACCTGAAGCCTGTTAACAGTCCGAGTCAAAAGAGCCAACTCACAAATGTTTTTTTTTTTAATGCAGAGATATAGCTTATTCGTTGTACTATATGGTTGCTAGGGTCCTCCTCTAAATGGTTGCTAGGGTGTGGCTAGGCAGTTGGTATGGTGATATCGAAAGCCTCTTAACAGCCCGAGTCAAAAGAACCCACCCCCATGTCTTCATGTTGTTCAAATGTAGAGATATAGCTTGTTAATTTTACAATATGGTTGCTAGGGTCCTCTAAACGGTTGCTAGGGCATGGATTGTGAGGATGATATTTAAAAGCGAGTCAAAAGAGCCCAAACCCACGTCTCTACTCAGCTAATTGGGAATGTTATCACAACTTTTAACATTGTAAGAAATGTTTTTGTAACCTTTAAATGATGTTCAATTCACTACAAGAAAACTGGATATTTTAACAATCTTATAATATTACAAATAAATGATAGAATGGTGTAACCTTTACATACAGTAACATTATAATCACAACAAGAAGACTGGACAATTTAACATTTTAGAAACATTTCAAAACAATGTTCCCAAAACAGTCAGAAATGTAGCTTGTTCATTTTACTATATGGTTGCTAGGTTGCTTTAAATGGTTGCTAGGGTGTGGTTAGGTAGTTGTCAGATATTTAAAGACTACTTATCAGTCTGAGTAAAAAAAAAATAAAAAAGCCAACACGCTTGTCTTTTACGATGTTCTGATCCAGAGATTTTCCTCTCATCCTTGTTCAATGGAAGTCTATGGGGTGGTTGCTAGGGTGTGGTTCGGAGGTTAGGGTGTCACTATTTATAGTCTGTGTGCTTTATAGGCTCCCACCCTGAAGTCTCTGTGAGATATGGGCACACAAATTATTTTGCAAATGCAAGTCTAAAACATCAGAAAGAGATTTAAGGTTTTAGACTTAGGTTTAAATGATGTTTCTTGTTTTTGGATGTTGTCAATGGACCAGTTAATTGTTTAGACATTTTCTTTCAACAGGACTTCTTAATGTCCACCTCTGAATCAGATTAAATCCAATTATTTGTCTACTTTTTTAACAAGGGCAAATTCGCTATAAACTAGTTTTGGTGACTTTCATGCTGGTTTTATCATGCCTACAGTGGTTAAGATGTACAGCCTACAACAAGCTACCAGTAACAAGCTATCTAACACCAGTTAAGACCATCTTATGTCTTATGCACAGACATACAAGTATAGGCCCAATAGTTCCCTAATTTTAACAAGATAATTATGTATAATATGATCTCACAAGCTGTATATTAACAATTGCATTGTATTTTATACATACACTCTAAAAAATGCTGGGTTATTTTATTTTTTTAACTCAAATGCTGGGTTCAGCTTGTTGGGTCATTTTATTGGGTTGTATTTAATATTTTATTACCCAGGTGCTGGGTAGTTTTTCTGTAACTAAGTTGCTGGGTCATTTTTAATGCTGGGTTATTTTTTTCCTACCCAATCGCTGGGTTGAGCCTGTCTCCGATGAAGCAACCCAGCTGCTGAGTTACAGTCAGATCGCAGGCTTTTTGAGTCCACAGGAGAGAGCGGTTCTCAGCGCTGCCGATTTGGTGCACTTCTTCAGCGAAATAAATACTTTTTATTTCATTTATAAAGACTTTACTGTGCTATAAATGTTATTATTTTATGCAATGCAACATAAAGACGAGTGAACATTCAGCTACGAGTGAAACGCGAGGTCGCGGTCTGAAGTTCGCAGTTCCCCCGGCGATCGGCAGCCCTTCACCGGCTCAGATTTCGGTGACACACCGGCATGAGAATTAACACTATTTTGGTGAAAAGCGATTACAGAGAACGGTTGAATACACTTAAATTAAAATGCCACATTTAAATGTTACATATTTTATGTCTAAAATGCTTGTTAAACTAGTTTAAATATATGTACTATCGTAAACTATGCTATATTCACCCAAATAAATTCAATGTCTTGCATTTTGTCCATGTGTTCTTGCTTAACAATAAATGTTCATCTTTTGATTATTGTTGTTGCCTCTAGTAATTATGTGTGTGATTTTTAATTTCCAGTCCATTTTAAGCCAGCAATATAATACTTTTTAAACAATAGCTGACTTAAAACAACCCAGCATGTTGGGTAAAAACATTTAACCCAACCAGCTGGGTCAAAATAACCCAGCATGTGTTCTGTCCAGTATTTACCCAGCGCTGGGTTGCCAAATAACCCACGTTGGGTTGTTTTTAACCCAGCATTTTTTAGAGTGTACTTGACTGTATTCTATGGATGTGAATGAGAACGAGAGGGAGAGGGAGGTTGGGCGTTGTTTGGAGATGATGTGGCAGAGGTTTGTACGTTTGGAGATGAATGAACCGTGGTGGTTTTTGAACCAGGATGAGAGCTTGTTCTTCAGCTCATCAACATTTGGCAACACCCTCACACTTCAAAAAACTAAAGCTGGAAATCTCCAGTACCTTTTCATTTTCTAGCTTTCCACCTTCATTTCTGGACCACAGATATCCTGTTGTTTTGAAACCATCGAGGGTTCGGATAAATATTGGCTCCATCCAGATAACAGGATGCCAAATCTACACTTTCAGCGAGGGGGGAAATATGTAAATAAAATTCTTTTGAAATGAAGAAAGGCCAGGAATACGCTGCTTGACTGAAACAACAAAATTATAAAACTCTTGACAGGACACGAATGGAAGAAAAAGCCATTTTCATTGGAGAAGGTCCAAGGAGAAAGTCTCATTTGCACTTCAAAGATTCATTCAGAGAAAAGCACTGTGCGTATCTGCCATCTTTCAGCTTAAATGAAGAAATGAGATCCTGCCAGACTCGACTAGACCAGTTTAGGATTGCGTTTAAAACTAAAGTCTTAAATTAGACATACAAGTTATTTTATATGAAAATAAGTTTGGAAGAAGGTTTGTATCAACGCAGATACACACACATTTTGGGCACATGTCTATGAACTTCAAGGCTGACTGCATCATCACTCAAGTCAAAGGTATCTTGAGGTAATTAAAGACACATGCTGTTAAAGCGTGCTCTTAGTGTGCTGTGCTCTGAGATAGACTAGAGAAAGCTGCAAATCAATTCATTTCAATGGCGATAGCCAGTGTGTCTGACATACGGATTCGCTGACTAATGAGAATGTTTGAGAGGCAACACTTTATATTGTTATTGTATAAAGACTCAACTTGCACTGTGTGAGACAAATATCACACATATCAGAAAGATAACATGCTTTTGATAAAACAACAGAATTGAAGGCTTTTATATGTACATTGTATAAAGCAAATTATCACAAAATATTTCTGGAAAATACATGAGAGGCATTTGCTTAACATTAACTGAAAAATATTTACTTTCAAGTTTTTAAGTAATGTTTAACTATCATTTTAGCAGATTTAGTAAAAAAGGATTTTGGAAGGATACTACACTGTAAGAAATCATTCTAAAAATTGAATTATTTGTGAAATGTACTAGCAATTTCAGAGTGAAAGCTGTTTGACAGTAAATTGAAAGTATTTTTTAAGGATGCTTTAATAAATAGAAAGTTCAAAATAACATCATTTATTTGAAACAGAAATCTTCTTTAACACTGTAAATGCATTTACAGTCACTTTTCAATGTCAGTATGAAAATGTAACCATAAATTTAGCACTGACCCTTTAGCGACCCCCTGACTGTATTCCCCCCCCCCCAGTCCTGCATAAGTCTATCTCATAAACCAGGGTTCAAAAGTTTACTGTACAATATTACAAACATCTCTGCAACCCATTATCAAACATGCATTTACTTCCACTAATGTCAAAGCACGATTGCATGGAACAATTTTTCCATATCGTAAAAAAACTAGGACGACATTTGAACCGTTTAGAAAGCTGAATCTTTCACGACGCATCCGCACATACGTACAGTACATGTACGATAACACACTCTTACACACTCTCACACATGCTGTGAGTGCCTCTGATAGTCTCTGGCTCTCTGCCACGGTCCAGATGTTTCAGGGCCCCTGAGGGCCACTGCAGGTAAACTAATTATCCCTTAGAGATGCATGCATGTACGCAGCGAGAAGAAACGGCTGCTTGATTTCTCTTACGGCAGGAAGTACATTTCACGCTCTCTTCACTGATTTCAGCTAAAGCAGCTGAAGGATTGCAAGCTTTTATTTGGCACCACGTGTTCGACTCTCTGTTCGCCCAAAACCCGCAGCCAGCTATTGGAGGAAACTTATAACCAGCCCTTCAAACACGTGCCTCAGATCGGACACAGATGCTCAGCCCATCTGCATGCATACATACATTGTTAACTCATCTTTATTTTAAAATCTATAGATACAAACTGAAAAATAATGAGTGCTTCAGTTCATTGAGCTTCTTACTTGTGCTGTGATGAAGGACATTTTTTTAGAGGCTACTATGGTTTTTCTAGTTGTATTAAAATAAACTTGTTTAAAAGTTTCAATAATTCTGGCTGAGTGTGTGCCATATGTCCAAAATAGAATATTTATAACTTTAATTCTACAGTTAGACCTCACTAATGGACACAAATGTTATTAAAATACACTGTAAAAAAAAGATCTTTCGAAGCTGTAAGTACTGTAAAACAAAGATTATCAGAGTATGTTTTCTGAGAAAATACGATGTTACTTGCATTTCCTTGTAACTGTTTGTGAAATTTCTGAGTGAAAAGTATTTCTACACCATTTTTTAAATAATAAATTATTAATATATATTTTTAGAAAATTATTTATTAATCATCTCTCTCTTTAGTTACATATTTTCATGTAAACAACCATTAAGTACATGCAAATAGACTGATGCAAGTTTCTGCAAAACTAAACTATAAATATTCACCATTCATTTTGAATTGGACACCACCAAAAACTGACTCATTGTTCAATGGTGGAGTCAATTGTGAACTCAGTAATGATTCATTTAGTGAATCTGATTCAAATGCACTTAGCAGACGACTCTGAGGAAGGCAGGGAGGGCTTGGTGTTTTTGAGACAGACCCTTCGAGGCTGTTTGATGAACTTTTTAAAAACGTACCGGCACATTAGAGTCATTTGTTCACAAATTGAACATCATGGCTCATGGTGCACGCAAATCTAAATAACTAACACCACCTCACAAGATGATTTCTGACAAAACTGCATATGAAAACTTGACAGAACTGGACTTTCCAACCTTGTGCCTGTAGTGACATTTATGGACTTTTCATTTCTGAGAAAAAGTCTTATTAACTCACAACTGAGAAATATTAACTTGTAATTCAGAGATAAACAGTCAAAAATGTGAGATATAAAACTCACAAATGCAAAGAATAATAAAATAAAAAAAGTGAAATAAAAAGTCACAATTAACTTTTTTATTTATTTATTCCCTTGCGCTGAAAAAACAAATGTAAAAAATATTTTAGAATTTGCGAGGTGAAAAAAAACAACACAAATAATTTCTAATTCTTAGACGCAGAATAAAAACATTGATTTTTTTTATCTCACAATTCTCGCTTTTTTTCTCTCAATAGTCAGTTAACATGGTTCTGTGTTTACATCTCGCAACTCAACTTATATCTCTTTTTTTTTCTCAGAATTGCCGGAAAAGAGTTTCAGAACTCAGAAATGCAAGCAAAATCTGAATTGTGAGATAAAAAGTCACACCTTTTATTCTCTATTCAGTAAGAGTAAAAAAGCTTTCATAGATTCCACTTTTTCTTATTTAATAACCTTTTGGTTCACAAATGACATCCTCTGCATAGCAATTTGTGAATTTGAATTAATGTAAATAACATATACTTTTTTTTTTATTAGTAACCTAAAAATAGTGGAGGATCTTAACTAGTTTTGTTTAAATTACATTTTGAATGCCATATTTTTAGTGTGAATCTCAGACTTTTGGAGCCCACTGAACATACATCACCAATGACACCTACTGTACGAATGGAAAAACTAAACAGTAAACAGTGACAGAAGACACATTTGATAAGCATCTTAGAGCGAACGCCCAGGTCAAGCCCTCCACCTCTCAGTCCAGACTGCACTGCAACGTCCATGCAAATGTCCAGCGAGGACCTCATTCATTCATTCCTCATGTTTTTCGCTCCTGAAGAGCAGCAGACACAACAGACGCACGCCTCAGCACAAACACACAGCGCTTGTAAATACCTTCAGATGAATGTCTGACACACCTGCGGGTCTGTGCATGTACATGTAGGCGTGTGTTTGTCTGCAGAAGTGTGCATTCATCATTCAGACTGGAGACACAAGCCTCCCCAGAGTTTTCAGTGACACTGCCATCATTCCATCATGTCTGCTCTTCAAGATCAAAGCCTGTCAAATTTAATCTTAAATCTTAAAAAAAAAAAATCCAAATATACTATATACATTTCTAAATAAACAAATAAATAAACAAATGCATATTTTTATATTAATAAAATTGTGTTTACTTTATCATCATCATCATCATCATCATCATCATGTATTATTGTGAATTTAACTTGGAAGAGAAATCCCAACCTACTATATAATTTTCTAAAGTATTTTTAATAAATAAATCACTAAAAACGTATTTATCTTATTAGTATTATTATTATTGTTGTTGTTGTTGTAACTTTTTAAAAATAAATAAATTAATTAAAACTATAATTTAATAATAAATTAAGTTATAATAATAAAAAACAATTTAAGCAAGAAGAAGAAGAACAATAACAACAACATCAGTAATAATAATAATAATAATAATAATAATAATAATAATACAAATGATACTAATGATATTAATAATGCATTGATTGTTGTTGTTGTTGTTGTTGTTCTTGTAGTATAGAAGTGTTCAAAACCCAACCTACATAATTTTTGTAATTGATATTTTTTTATTTTTTTATTTTATAGCTATTAGATATATAGGTATTACTGTATATCAGGATTTGAAACCTTACACACAGAATGTGAATCAGACCCCTAGGCTAACAATTCAGAGGTTAAACAGTGTTATCTTGCAGGATGCTGCCGGGGCCCCTCAATGAAGTGCATTTACTCACACACTCTGAAGCCGGATCCAGGCGGCGTCTGTCCTGCCTGCTCGCTGTTGTAGAGAGTGGTGACATTTCCACGCTCGCAGTAGTTGGTGCAGCGTCCCTGCGTGCAGCGCAGCCTGCAGATGGTGGGGGTGAAGAGCACTTTGATCCGCTCCGAACCCCCGCGGACGACGGCGGAGCGCTGCTGAGCCACGGCTAGACAGAGGCACAGGGCAAAGCCAAAGCAGAGCAGCAGAGTCAGCCTGTGAGGACGCATGGCGAGCCCCGTTCACACACACATCACACACACACACACAAACCCGGGATGAAGACCGAAACTTCTTTTTCTTGGCTCGTCCCTTCAATATCCCTGGAAAGGACCAACTAGCGCACAAAAAAAAGCCCAATTCCTGTTCTGGCACAGATATGAGGTAACGTGCGCCACACACCTGTGTGTGTGTGTGTTTGTATGTGTGGCTGTGAATGTGTTCAGAAAGCTGTTTGCTGAGGAAATCAGAGCCGTCCTGGTGTTTGAAGGAGCTGTTGCAAGCAAATTCTGGCGGTGATTGAGATCGGATCCATCACCCGCTGATGCCCCTCTCGCTCTCCTTCAGCCCTGCGCTCACAAGCACACTGGCAGGCTTCTCAGCGCTCTCACTACATGAGGAGAGAACTTTCTCTGTCATATGAGGAGGAGAGAGAAGAGTGGGCGGCGAAACCCAGGAAACTAGCAGGGGAGAGAGAGAGAGAGACTCTGCGTCTCTGGCATTGCACACGAGGGGTGAGGTCAGCGCCGTTTAATGTGTGTGTGTGTGTGTGTGCGTGTGTAGCGGTTGCTTGTAGATGAAGGGAGGGGTGTATTTTTGATGATTGTACATTTTTCCAGTAATGCCAAGCTCTAAAATATTTTATCAGGTAGAAATTGAGAGTTAAAAAATATTAGTAACACTTTACAATAAGGTCTCATTTGTTAACATTAGATATGCAAGATTATCAACTAAGATTAATAAATGCTGTAGAAGTACTGTTAATCCTTATTCACGTTTATCATTAGTTTATGTAGTCCATGTATGGTGGTGCATTGTTGTCATTTTGGAGCTTTATGAAAAAAAGAGCTGTCAGTATTTTCCTCAAAAATTCCATGGATTTCGAAATTCCAAAAATTCCTATTGAGTTCCATTGAAAGCAGGTCATTTAGGTTTGGAGTGACATGAGGTTGAGCAAATGGTGGTAATTTTCATTTTTGGATGAACTTTTCTTTTTAAACGGAGTATAAACCTAATCTGAAACAGGCTTTTGACCAAATAAGCATCTGGATCCACACAAAGTCAAAAACTCCACAAAGCAAAGAACAAACTGTTCAGAGCTTCTAAAGGGATTAGTTCTTATAAAAGATGATGCCGCATTCTTCACAGATGATATGGTTTACCCAAATTTGGTGTCTGAATACACCTGCAGGGAATGCAATCTAAAAATGTATTTTTTCCTAAACAGCAATGAGAAAGCTAATTGAATTTTGCTCAAGTATTCTGCTGCTTAGACTGACTTCTCCAGAGAAAAGTCTTAGTAATCTCTCAGACTTTGCTTAGATTTGCCAAAACTCCAATTCTGCAACAAAATGTCTCAGATCTCAATACAAAAAGATTTCTCATCATATTCGTCCAAGATTAAATAATCTGCAGTCCCAATCTATGTCTGTTTTGTAAATCAACGATGGATTCATTTATCATCATTTATATTTATTTTCCCTAAGGAGTTTCTGGAGTTTGTGCCAAAGAAAAAAAAAAAAAAAAAAAAAAAATAAATATATATATATTTTTTTTTTTTTTTTTTTTTTTTTTTTTTTTTTGTGTATATATGTATATTCTGGTGGTGTATATACATATACACCACCAGTGGTGTGAAAAAGTCTTTGCCCCCCTCTGGTATTTAAATTGTTTGCATATTTGTCACACTTGAATGATTCAGATCATCAAACAAATTTTTATATTACTCAAAGATAACCTGAGGAAATAATGATTTCATTTATTAAGGGAAAAAAGCTGTTCAAACCTGCCTGGCACTACGTGAAAAAGTAATTGCCCCCTAAATCTAATAACTGGTTGTGCCACACTTTGCAGCAACAACTGAAATCAAGTGTTTGCGTTAACTGGCAGCGAGTCTTTCACATCGCTGTGGAGGAATTTTGGCCCACTCTTCTTTGCAGAATTGTTTTAATTCAGCCACATTGGAGGGTTTTCGAGCATGAATGGCCTGCTTAAGCATCTCAATCGGATTTAAGTCTGGACTTTGATTTGGCCACTCCAAAACCTTAATTTAGTTTTTCTTGAGCCATTCAGAGGTGAACTTGCTGGTGTGTTTGGGATCACTGATCCAAGTGCGCTTGAACTTGAGGTCACAAACTGACGGCTGGACATTCTCCTTCAGGATTTTCTGATAGAGAGCAGAATTCATGGTTCCGTCAATTATGGCAAGTCGTCCAGGTCCTGAAGCTGCAAAGCAGCCCCAGATCATCACACTACCACCACCATGTTTGACTGTTGGTATGATGTTCTTTTTATGAAATGCTGTGTTGGTTTTACACCAGATGTAACGGGACACACACCTTCCAAAAAGTTCAACTTTTGTCTCATCAGTCCACAGAATATTTGCCCAAAAGTCTTGGGGATAATCAAGATATTTTTTGGCGAATGGGAGACGAGCCTTTGTATTCTTTTTGGTCAGCAGTGGATTTTGCCTTGGAACTCTCCCATGGATGCCGTTTTTGCCCAGTCTCTTTCTTATTGTTGAATCATGAACACTGACCTTAATTGAGGCAAGTGAGGCCTGCAGT
>NW_015506246.1:421991-423027 GCF_001515645.1 Sinocyclocheilus grahami | reverse complement strand
ATAGCTCCCCCCACACACACACACACACACACACACACACACACACACACACACACACACACACACACACACACACACACACACACACACACACACACACACACACACACACACACACACACACACCTGTATCTGAGAGTGGCTGTGCTGACACGTCCCGCAGCTGCTGGAATCAGGCCTGCTGGGACCATAAATTAATAACGCTACCGTAGGGAGGACCGAACCCTGCACTCCTCTGTACGGATGATCTATGGATGACTTCACCCAAACTGACCGCCTGCCGCGGCCCGACAACCACATACAGTATCCCGCAGTCATCTATATATCATCTATATACACGTGTCTCTTATTTAAAACAAACAAACAAACAGCTTAAACTACAGCTTTTCCTTCTTGATCTACTTTAAAATGACTCCATCAATCATTTGGGAGGAGTTGCTCAGCTCTGTCGTGATGTCAATGTTTTACATATTAATGAGGCAGTAAAACATGCTTTACTATGGCAACTGGTCTTGTTTCTCGTGTTGTTTGGGAATGAAGTTGAATTTGTAAGCGTGTTGTTGTAAATGATGTCATCATGCGGTACTGGATCACGCACACTCTCTCTCTCATACACACCAAACTCACACACACACACACACACACACTCACTCACGTATGTTTGTTTTTGTGAATTGTGGGGACTTTCCATAGGCTTCTATTACTTTTATACTGATCAAACGATATTGTCTATCCCCTAACCCTAAACCTACCCCTTACAGAGAGCCTGTTTGCATTGTTACACTTTCAGATAAACATCATTTACTATTTTAATCATTTTTTTCCCTCATGGGGACCGCAGGCCAATCCCCACAATGTCAAAAATGTCAGGTTTTACTATCCTTGTGGGGACATTTGGTCCCCAAAATGTAGCATAAACAAGAACACACACACACACACCCACACACACACAGACACACTCTCTCTCTGTCTCTCAGTCACTCACTCACACACACACACACACGCACACACACACACACACACACACACACACACA
>NW_015506246.1:362129-420377 GCF_001515645.1 Sinocyclocheilus grahami | reverse complement strand
CACACACACACACACACACACACACACACACACACTGTCTCATACTCACTCACTCACTCACACACACACACACACACACACACACACACACACACACTGTCTCATACTCACTCACTCACACACACGCATGCTCACACAATATCATAAATCTCCATACAGTATATTATTACTTTTTTCATGCAGGTTTGGCAATGAAATCTTCTTTTCACTTTATACTCATAATGAAACTCATTCAGCTATTCGACTGACAGATGCTTTTATTTCCACTGCAACTTAAAACTTTAATCAATATGTGCTGAATGAAACCAGTGACTGCCAGTCAAGCTTCAGAAACATGAACTGACACTTTCCATGAATAAGCAACAAAACAGGCCTCAGAATTATGTGTTTGTTTGTTTGTGAAAGAAGGTGCTAAACCTTCATAAAGTATTAAACATTCAACTTTTCATGTATTTTATTTTATTTCATAGTATTTTTAATACTGGCAACCCTGTTACCAAATGCTAAGACATTTTATTGTGATTTTGCAATTTATAAATAAATAAATAAGTAGTATTTACTTAATCCATGAATTAATAGATTTTTTAAATAAATTAATGTATATTTATTTGTATAATCCATATCCATGGTACCAAAACTGAAGATATAAAACACAGTTTAAAACTATCTGTAGAACTAAAAATTAAATAAACATTACACATATAGATTTAAAAACCCTTACAAAATATAAAGACAACTTTAAAAAATCTTTATTAAAATAAATTACTTAAAATCATCTTTAAAAAATAAATCCTTCAAAAAAAAACGTTAAAATGTCTATTTATTTGTTTGTGTTTAGATTTCAATAATTACAAGCATGTTACAAAAATAGAAGAAAACGGAAAAAATTGTAGAACTAAACTTAAAATAAACATAAAAAATAAAGACACAATCTTAAAAAAATAATTGTAATTAATTATAAATTAACTAATACAAACTTGTTTATTTATGGAGTGAATGTTAGCTTTTATTTTTTTATTTTTTTAGATACACACAATAGCATGCCATTTCAATATCAACCATTTATCTGTCATCAGCCCTGGAAAAAAATGAATAACAGCTTCAGGTAATTTTAATATCAATTCATTCCTACTGCATCTTAAACATGGGGAAACTATTTCTCCATTCTAACCTGACTTTATATTAGATTAGATAGTTATCCAACATTTCAAACAATTCTCAAAATGAACAGATACATGCGATGTGTGCCTCTAAAGCTTGTGTAAAATAGTAAAGGGACACTGAAATACCATATTCATGTAATCCAGCTCTGGATTCTCAGGCCATTGACTGGTTTTAAGAGGGACTTTGGGGATTTTTTGGAGCACACCATGAGCAATATCGTCTGAGATCGCCATTCGCTCAGTGTCAAATTACAACCTCTTTGAATCTAAAATCGAATCTAAAATCTCTCTTGACTCTAAAACCGCAGAAGAACAGGTCACATCAGTGCACAGACACTGGGGAAAAACAGCATTAATCATAAGCTCACCAAAAATCCACTATCAACAACATCTCACACAAGCATTCATACTTGGCAAAACAAACTGGACAATAAAATCCTGACGAAGAGCTTAAGGGTCAAGCTATAGTGTAACGTCTCTATATGACTGTGTCTTGCGCTCATCGTACTGATGCGTGACACCAGTGGAATTCAGCTCTCGCTGTACGAGAGTAAATATTTATAAAGTGTGCCATTTCACTCGTCATCGCAAAAATAGGTCATTAATGAAGAAGTGGCTTCCTCATGCGCTGGAATGCTGAGCTTCTGTCACATTACATTACAAACTCTCTCAGCCTGGAAACTTGGATTCAGCCGGCATGAAGTGTTGCGTTTCCAGAGATCTGGCTTTTGGCAGCGGCTCTTTTCTTTTCCACGTGAGACGACATCCTTCATTGGAACTTTGTTTATTTATTTATTTAATTATTTATTTATTTTTCTATTGTTAGGTTACGACAACAACCCTGCTTCATAATACAATGTGATAGATATTAAGTGAATTCCATGAATAACCTGAAACAAAAATATACTGGGCCAGACTGAGGAACTGCTGTAACATGCCACTCAAAGTTTCTACTCCCTAGAGCTTCACTTATCAGCTACAGCTTCATATTCAAGAGCTTGAAGAACATAAATCTAGAGTTAAGCAACATTAGCCGTCTCTCTCTGTGTGTGTGTTTGTGTGTGTGTGTGTGTGTGTGTGAATGTGTGTGTGTGTGTGTGTGTGTGTGTGTGTGTGTGTGTGTGTGTGTGTGTGTGTGTGTGTGTGTGTGTGTGTGTGTGTGTGTGTGTGTGAGTAAGAAAGAGGTCAGTCTCCTCACACTTCCCATGCGCTGCCACAGAGGGCCGTTCCAGTGTGTTATGAGGTCATGGAGACACAGGGGTTCCCATTAGCAAAACACCACATCCATCTCCTGAGTAATTAGTGCACCATCACCTCTCAGCCAAGCTAAACAATGGCAGGAATATGCTACAATAGTGTATCCAGTCCTGTCTCAATGAACCAGCCCGAATCTACAGGCAGATAAACCTTATCGCGACACAAGCGTTTTAAACCTGGAAACAGGCCGAATTATTAAAACAAGATATTCTCTACTCAAGCCTGCTGATTTGAAACCATTGCTGCTTCTTCCAAAGAAAAGGTTAACATGTTGACACAGATACCTGTATAAACCTTAAAACTGTGGTTCTTCACCTTTTGGACTCGAAGTCCACAATAACAATACATCCCATGACTTTTCTAACTAATAAAATATGTAGTATGAGCAATACACTAAAATGGTATAGAATTTACTTGGAATGATTTTCACTTAGAAATTGCTAGTAAATATCACATTGAATTAAGCATTACATTCTGAAGTAGAAAGACTTAAGTAGCATTTACAAATTATATAACACGCACAAAATAAGTTCTTTATTTGTTTACTTACTTATTTTTGTTACCTTTTCAGGTCTAAAAATCATACTTTTTAACTAAGGCTACCTCATATTTCCAGGTTATTCCAAGACCATGAAAAATCCAGTTCTTCACAGAAGTGTCAAGATGTTGAGGCAGTGAATTAAAATAATAAATAACTGGATTTTTAGTTGTTATGTCTCTTTCAAATAGTGTTAGCTTATCTTGAAGACCCCTTCCTTGTAAGTGTGCTGAGGCCCCCTAGTGGGCCCCGGACTCTTGGCTGAGAACCACTGCCTTAAAATGTAGAATGGGAATTGTTTTCATATACTAATACTAATGTTACTAATGGTAGAAAGCTTCAAAAAGCTACAAGATGTTTGCTTGATCACCCAGAGGAAAATTGCATTGCTCACTGGTTGCGCTTTCATAACTCATTTATGCTTCAAAAAGTAAAAATAAGAATGAACAAATAAGAAAAATCACTATTAAATGAGACAATTGTTGAGATTCTGTTCGACTACAATGCTAGAAAAATTCTGTGAAACATACAGGTCAGATCATTTGATCTTTGAGTTTGATATCATAATGAAATCTCTTTCACAAAATGAAGATTTTTTAAGATTTATGTTTAAGGCATTTTTGAGATCTCATTTTAAGAGACAAAGCCAAAGTCTCCATTGGCTCATCATTTAATCTCATTGATGTTTAGGAGAAACCATTTAAGTATTAGAGGAATCTCATTTAAAATGTTATTTTCTGCAGGGAAGGATATAAGGTGAATATTTTGCCTAATACATTTGATATTTCAAAATCATCCCTGCTGGCTTGAACTGACCTGCGGTGTAGATGAGGGTGAACTGGCCGCGTTGAGTGTGGAAGGTTTTGGTGCTGGAGATTTTTGTTGCTCCGGTAGAGGATGAAGACTCCAGTCTTCTTCGCTCTGATTCAATGTACTTCAGTATAACACTTGTGATCTTCTCTCCACCGGTTCCACTGGACAGAGCTTTTTTTAACAAGACCGACTGGGCCTCTTTTAAACTGAAACACAAGCCAAAATGAAAAGCCCTTTAAAAGTGCAAAAAGAAATCCACAAAAAAGAAAATAAATAAAAGCAGAACTAATAACATAGTTAAAAAGCATCATTACAAACTAGAACATAAAAAAAAAAAAACATAAAAACTATTTTATTTATTTATTTTACAGTTTCTGCCAGGAAAAACATAGCTAAAATATATTTTAAATGGGTAAATTGGATAAAAATGAGAGTATGGATTGATGTTATGTAAATGTATGTCTCATATGACCGTATGAATGCCATCTATGGTACTTTAGACTGCATTATGTAGGAAATGCAATTTTGATTCTTTTTTTTTTGTAGCACATTCACAAGAACTCCTTCAAGAAACATTACACTAATATCCATTCAATCAACATGACATTTCCGAGTTGAATTCAAACTGTCCTTAATGGTCGATTAAAATAATGAAAAGGACTCTAATGAATACCACTGCAAACAGACCAAAGTTATCAACTTTCTTCTTGCATTGCAATGGTTTCCTGTACAACTATTTGCTCTTGATGCAAATGTGCCAACCCTTTTTCAAATCCACAGCCTGGACACAGAAAGTCAAATGGTTCAGCTTGAGCATGCCATGAGCTAATTTTCCCAAACAGAGATAATTTACAGTGAAAACAAACTGACTTGGGTCAGCAGCAAACAGCCTATAAAATGTATGACCATTCCCATTTACATGAAACCTTCCCAACTCTGCATGTGAAGTGACATGTGGCCAAGTATGGTGACCCATACTCGGAATTAGTGCTCTGCATTTACCCATCCAAAGTGCACACACACAGCAGTGAACACACACCCAGAGCAGTGGGCAGCCATTTATGCTGCGGCGCCCGGGGAGCAGTTGGGGGTTCGGTGCCTTGCTCAAGGGCACCTCAGTCGTGGTATTGAAGGTGGGAGAGAGCGCTGTACATTCACTCCCACCCACCTACAATCCCTGCTGGTACGAGACTCGAACCCACAACCTTTTGGGTTATGAGTCCGACTCTCTAACCATTAGGCCACAACTTCCCCCAATGTGTTATATACACACACACACACTCTCTGCTCAAACACCCCCGCTACTAAAGGAGATGATTGAGCGATGCCGTATTCACAGAAAACTCCCACCCACCTACAATCCCTGCTGGTACGAGACTCGAACCCACAACCTTTTGGGTTATGAGTCCGACTCTCTAACCATTAGGCCACGACTTCCCCCAATGTGTTATATATACACACACACACACTCTCTGCTTAAACACCCCCGCTACTAAAGGAGATGATTGAGCGATGCCGTATTCACAGAAAACCATGACATAAGACAAATGGAGAGGTCCTGATACAGAGCCCTGGGGGACTCCTAGATTTGCACTGAGCTCCGGCAAAATGAACCATAATGATAATCAATCTTATACTCTATTTTTCAAATATAGACCATGTCTCTGATTCAAGAAATTATATAAATTGTTCCAAGTGCAATATTCTTTTACTGTCAAAAAAAGAGGCAAGTAAAATTCCCGTCTTTGGGGTGCAGTCATATTTCCATTCTTTATTTTTTGCTTTGTAAAAATCCCCTAAACAGCTAATAAGCTTGGCCCTCTGTGATGATATACTACCATTTAGAGAAAACTTCTAAAATACATATGCAGAGCACATACCTTTCATAGCAAACTAATGTAAGCATTCATATCTGACTAGAAAAGCCATGGAAATAAAAGCAGAACTTGCTTGTTTTAGAGATTACACTCTCTGGGTTTAGTTGCCAGACTTGGGACTTTCAAAAACAGAGAACTTATCTGACATATCTAGTTCACACATTGAATGTGATATAAAAACTGTTGAAAGAGGAAACTGCAGGCTGTCAGCACAGAGTGAGTATGTAGCATTGGCCCATCAGGTAGATCATTGAAACTGACCCATAAATGCAGTCTTTCAATAGTCTATTGTGAGAGAAGTGTTTCCACGGGGCAGGAACTTCCTTCCCAAGCTTAGATTCAGCAGAGGACTTGCTCAACAGTCTGAGATCATAGCAGAGTGGGCCTGATAGACCTCATGAAGGCAGTAAATCTCTCAAACTAGGACACAAACCCAAATTGTATTGGTTTTAGAGTAAAGCAGATTTCAATCCATATTAATTCTGAATATTTGAAACAGTTTCAGTACATTGCATTGCGTGTTGCAAAGTGAACACTGTGTTCATTTGCACGCACGCAGCTCATGATCTGCTGTTTTCAGTATCTCAGAGCATGTTCACAGTAAATTAGCATTTGAAAACACTGAATGTAAAGTTCTCCATGCAATTTTCTTCCACAAGAAAAGCTTGAGGGTTTAACTTTTGCAAGTGAACAAATTAAGACAGAAGTACTGTAATTCTACTGTGAAAAAAAAAACGAAATAATCTCAAATAAGTTTAATAAGGAAATACTTTAATTATGGTCAAAAGTACATTCATTTAAAGTATGTATTTTTGCCCTTAATTTTATGCCACGATTTCCCTGTGGTATTGTCAAAAATGCTATTGTCGGTGAAAGTTTGTCAAGGTATTGTATCAAAGTTAGAAATTCTAAAATCATGACAACACTAGTAAAGATATTTCTAATTAGATCTAGTTTCATCGTATTGGATCAAAACTACTGTCTTAAAATCCAAAATGTTGTAAATTCTTCTCTGACAGGCAATGTTCTCACACATGAACAGGCCCAACAGAAATATCCAAACTGAAAAATCTCTATACATTTCACAAATGTTTACACATTTATTGTTATTTGGGCTAATCTACCAACAAACTTGCAGTAAGAACATTAACTAACATTACTAAACTGACCTGTGTTTTGTGCCTCTCCACTGACCCATTGGAGTTCCAATAAACCACTTCTTAACCATGACTGCAAATACGCTTTCTATCTAGATACATTCCATCTTGAATATCAAAGCTCTGATCAGAGACTACCAAGGGACAAGACGCCTACACTTTATGGTATTCATTGCCCCATCAATCTGAGATCAGATGAGGTGTGGCTCTCCAATCATAACACTTTTCTTCAGATCCTTTTGTTCTTTTGCATCTTCTTTCATCTGAATACAATATAAAAGAAGCATCTGCCTGTGAGGCAGCCAATCACAATAAATATGTCAGTTACAGGGCGAGCAGTATGTCTTCTACTCCACATTATCCATCTTGGCAAAACATGAGGTGAGATTAGAGATAGCTCTATTTTTCATTTCAGGGTGGAGAGTGAGCTGTGAGAAGATAAGGGTTACTTAATCAGTCTATACAGGTGTTACAGTTGTTTAGCATTTGAATGGAATTAAAACCCTTCAGTAAACAAGAAGAAACCTCCAACGTGCTTTGAGTACCTAGTTCTGTATGTTTCCGACCTACCAGGTCAGGTGGGAAAAAGAGCGATCAAACAATGAGGTTCTTGAATGTGCTGATTTCACTGATATAAATACAAGTCCTGTGCTGCCATATGCTGGCAGCGAGGTACAGTACAGACAGATGGGTATTTACAGTAGATATTAATTTGGGGTAATAGAGCGCCTCCTGTAGGCATGTCATAGTAACGCACATTTAGTTTCTTATGGAAATAATTTTATGGAAAGAATGTCAACAAACTGGAATAAAGAAATCCATTCTGAATTGAGATTCTGCCATTATGCTTCCCACCAACATTTCAATTAATATTAAAAAATGTTACAATGTAAAGAGGTTTATGTATTTTTTTTTAATTTAGTTATATTATTTATGTATATAATGTTATGTATAATGTATTTATTTGTATATCTATATCTATATAATTATATTTAATATATATTTAACGCTTGTTGAAAAAAAAGTGATATGATTGCGGTATCTGCTAGCTTTATCTGTATTATTGTCAAAATGTGTACTGTAAACTGTACATTTTCCACTTAAAGGTGCATCATGTCATTTTTTCCATATACCTAAAAAATAAATAGTAATTTTGATAAATATGTTTCAAATTAAAAACTACAGACATAAATGACTATTATTATGCTTCCAACAATATTGGGCAAATTAAAAGTACATCTTTGAAAATGTTACAATGTAAAGCCTTCTTATTTATGTCTAATAATATCTCTCTGCATTAGTGTCTTTCTTTCTTTCTTTCTTTCTTTCTTCCCCCTATTATATGCCCCTAAAAGTGCCCCTGTTATGGATTTTTGAAAATTACCTTTGATTTAAAACATCCTGCAAAGTTTTAAATCTGAAAGTGAAGTAAGACAATGAAAGTGTTTTTTGACCTTGCATGCATGTCAGCTTGTTGTTGTTGACCTTTCATTACCCATAATAGGGACACTTTAATTTTATTTTATTTGCTTGCTATTTTAATTGACATATTTAAATTCCACTGGAAAATTACAATGGATTAGACAATTGTTGGATTAACACTTCAAGGTGCATAATTTAACTTTTTCCATTTTATGGAAAAATATATATATGCGCACCGAACCGAACAACCTGTACCATTACACCCCTAATATATATATATATATTTCATTGTTATACTGCTTGTTTAGGAAGAAAAGATAGAGCTGGTGATAGATAAACATCATGAAACACTGTATCCACTAATACAACTTGCTCAACATAACTTTCCATAACCAGTGTGACCTTTAAGTATTTATTGACTGTTACTATATTTTTACTTCAAACTGGATTAAAACGGCACGGTAAGCAAATATTCCATTCCTAATATAGCCATGCTTTACAAGCCAGTCGCTTTAGTGTAAAACACATTAGTCTCAGTCATGAAGAGTTCACTCACCTGGGTGGCTGCCAGTGTAATGAATATGTCTTTCTTGTATCTGAACTGGCATCACTGGAGGCAGATGTGGAGCTGTTGCCATGGATGGTGGTGGATGCGGGCGTTACCATAGCAACTGTTGCCATGGTAGAGGTTGAGGGTACCGTGGGACCAGGATGTGCTTCGAACCAGGTGCTCATGGTCGGTGTGACGTTTGCATGTTCACAGCGATGGCCGTGGAAGCCCAGACGACACTGACAGATGTTCGGCCGGCGACAAACTGCTTTATTATGGCATCGCGGATGACATCTTGCTAGTGAGAGAACAACAGAGAAACTATATTGTCATTCTGTTAATGGTTTACTACTGCGTCACATAACATGTCAAGCTACAGTATTTCCCAGATTAAATCCTGGAGTGTGACTTTCCAACACATTTCTAGTCAAAAATTGGATGTTGCACTGGCCCTTTAAAGGCACATGGGTCAAGGGGTTAGTTATTAGTTGGTAAATCTAGCTACATATGGATTAGGAAGGTGTGGATTATGATGAGAAAGCTGAGGGACTGGATTAATGCTGGACTAGAGCTCAGACTGCTGAAGCCCTGTGCATTCAGAGGTTTGGCCTACTTAGAGCAGAGGAATGTTAAAATGTTCACACAATCAGGTGGACAAACATGAAGGACATTTTTACTGCTGAAAGTAAGATGCACGATCGTAATAAACAGAAAAATCTTTATATAAATATTATATAACACACATAAGCCTAATAAAATATATCAATAAAACAAAGAAAGACGTAAACAATTTCTCAACTACCTAACTGAACAAATAACTGCTGCACGCTGGAACAAAGAACACTGTGTACAGGTTTGGCAACCTAAACTTGTCATCATTAGTTTAAAATTGAACATATATTAAGTACCAAACAAATACGTTTGTGTGTTATATGGGAACATACAAGCTGAGCAGTTTTCATCAAAAGTCTTCATCATCTGCTCAAGACACAGGATTTAACGCATGACAAAAAACACTTCATGGCAGCAACACTCTCCATTAAAACCACACAGAAGTACACATGAAAAATGACCGGATTTAGGGATTAAATGAGCAGGTCTTTACAAAAAATGAATTGGAAGTCTTATATAATAATATAATATAATATAATGAATGAATTTTAATATAATGAATTATTATATGATATGATATGATATGATATTATACTATTCTAAGGTTCCTCTTTGAATATTGTGTTGGACAGTAGGGGGCCTTCAATTCAAACAGATTGCAAAAGCACATTTTTCCCCTTCCCTTCTGTTTATTATGTTGTTACAGCTCCCAGCTGTGCTGACACTTCAGTTCATTGCCTCATTTGAAAAATCAGACAAATGAAGAGGATTTGAACTAAATGAAATACTGGCAGCCGTATAGGTTCGTGTCTTTCTATGAGCATAATAGAAATGTATGAAAGCATCTGAATGGCCCTGAAAAGATACTCACGTTTTGTGCATTGTTTGGTTTTGGGATTGGCCAGCCATGAATAACAGCACCTGGTGCCACAAACGTTGGGCCTGGAGAAAGACGGACAGAGATCAAGGGTGAAACTCTGAGCTTGACAATAGTTTTTAAGAAAAAATAAAAAAGTAAAGCCCATCATATGCCACAAAGCACAACCATTGAGTCCGCTTGGCCTTAAAACTGCAGAATAAACTTCAAAATTCACTTTTTTTGTCACCTTTCCAGGCTCCGCGGCAAATCAATCTGTTCGGCATAATCACAGTTTAACCACTTCTGAAAGGACATCTTTAAAAGACTTACAATCTGTGGCCCTGGGCCCCTTAAGATGCATTGGACTGAGTGAATAGTCTTGGGTTTAAGCTGACCCTTCACCTCGTGTTGCATTCAGCTTGGACAAATAGCGCTGATGAATAAAAATGAAGGGGGGTGCGAGTTTGTTATAGACGCCCCCCTCGTCGGGCCTCCGTCCTCTCTGTTCCAATGCACATGAGAAATATTGTTTTTCCCACAGTGGCGCTGGCAGTCGCGTCTGGTGGGTAAACTTGACTGGATTAAGAGTCTTCTTCAGACGCCTGGGCCGCATCTGTTTATCTAGCGGCTTCTGGGAGAAAAGGCAATTAGCACACCAACACAAGCCCCGATCCTGAACACTCACGATCGGCACGCAACAACCTGACCCCTCTGTAGCGTCGGGAGGGATTTGCTAATTAGTTACAGTATGTGCCTTTATTGTATGGCTTCTGAAGGGACACTGTTGGGACCTGGCAGTCCGAGGGATGGCTGTTGTCTGAGCAGCGAAAGCCGATTGAGACAGAGCTGGCATGGGCCATCCAGGCTATGTGGAGGTCAGAATGACCTATAACCTTCCCAAGCTAATTCAGCACATGCAGATTTGGAGAGTTAACTAAAATCACTGGATCAGTATGCGAGCTTTCAACTTTCAACTGTTGATTTTTTGTTGCATGCAAAACACTGCTTGTAAATATGATCCCAAAATGCATTTGTACAAAAAAATGCAAAAATGTGCATTTAAAAAAAGGAAGAAAAAATGCATAATATGCATGTTACATGCATATAATTTTGTGTCTATGCATCTGTAAAGGGATTGTTGAGTCAAAACTGAAAAGTAAGAATTTTTTAACATTCATGGAAACTTTCCATTGCACAAAAGGTTCTTTATAGTAGAACAAGTTTCTTCAGATTATTAAAATGTTCTTCACACTAGGTAAATAATGGTTCTTTGGGGAACTAAAAATGGTTCTTCTATGGCATCTTTACAAAAACACCCTTTTGGGACCTTTATTTTTAAGAGTGCATGACTGCACTTTTTTCCTTTATGCAACGTAAAGGAAAACCTGAAGCTTTCAAGCTTCAAAAAGGATGCAAAAGTATCATAAATTAGCGGTAGCTGTCCTGATTTGAGTGTTGTATTTCAAGCCTTTTGAAGCCGTACAAAAGTAAAGTTGATCTTTACTCAACTTTGAAAATCTTTGAAATCTGCTCATCCTTGGCATGCTGATAAGAGTGCATGTAATAAGGAACTCTTGAGGTAAATCTTTTTCGAGTTGATTCAGTTCACAAACCAAAATGGAATGATTTGTTCGTCAATCAACTGATTGGAATCTCTAGTTTACTTCACTGAGTCTGACTCACTCAGTGATCCAGTCCCAGCAAGTTTGAGTTGAATGGACCACTGCATGAAACTTTTATTTTGCTTTTGTGAGTTTTTGAAGATTGAAAGTTACCTTCTTATTCTTTTTTTTTTTTCAGTGTAAAAATAAAATTTTCTTCTCTCTTTGCATTCTATGTATAAAAAGAAAGCCACACTGTTTTTGAGTCATGCTTATTTTCATTTTTGGGTGAACTGTCCCTTTAAGCTGAAGCTGTGTTGAGATGTCTCATAACACTGAGACCTTTTACCACTCGTCTGTCTGTCTGATCTCTAAATAAAGGCCTTGACCCTTCACTTGGGCCCCTATTAGGCCCAAATAGGGACATTTCTGCACTGACAGAATGGAAAGTCGCCTTCAACTTTTATACCCTGTTTGGGTTTTAATGCGAGTCGACACCTAAACGATACATTCCGAATGAGACGTGAGTGATGTTTACAGAGCTGAGAGGCTCCCAGTAGAGCAAGACTCGATAGTGATCAAAGATGCCTGTGTTTATTCTGCTCACATGGCTACGGCGGACACAACGGGGTTTTTTTTCAAGATTTGGACGTGTTAAAGGGATAGCTCACCAAAAAAAAAGAAAGTTGTGTCATTATTTAGTCCCTTATGTTGTTTGCAAGCTGCTCTTTTGCATCCAACCCGAGTGGAAACCGCCGTGATTGACATTCACTTTCACTGCATGGAAAAGAGCAGCTTGAACATTCTGCTAAATATCTCCGTTTGTGTTCTACAGGAGAACTAATGTCTTATGGGTTTCCAAGTGAGTAAAAGATGACAGAATTGTCATATTTGGGTGAACGATCCCTTCAATCTGATTTGCTATCACAAAATAATCTGAAGAATAACACATCTGCTCTTTACCAGCTGCTTTTGCACCCACATGTATGTCAGTCTCTCGGCCTACAGCTCTTTTGTTTTCTCCGTGTGAACAGAATGCAAAGAAACAAAGCGGTGAATGAATCTTCCAAACCTCTGCACCTCCAACACGTTAGTGGGAGCAGAGGCTGTAAAATAAAGATTGTAAAGGAACCTTTTATATTTTAAAAATGTTATTTACGTTTGTGCAATACAGAAAGGGGGGTTTATGGTTTTCTTCTTGGTCCCGGCTCTTTTTTCCAGCACCTCGTAACAGAGAAGCTTCAATAAAACCTCAACAGTGGTCCTCGAGGTCACTCGAACTGCTGGATTATCACAAAGCTCCTACTTTGCCTGGCACCTCCATCAAGGAGGAAATAATCATGTTTTTGTCTCACTTTGAGGTGTGAAAGGCACCGTTGATGCGCTCTGAAATGAAGCTGTTTTCTGTGCTTGGTCTTCTGAGCTCTGAACTGTTGAACCTGCGTCGGGCCTGTAAGCATTACTAAACTCAGCAACAACACCCTCCTTCTCCTTCTAAGCTACCAAATTCCCCCCATTGCCCCGGGATGGACATGTTTCCACAGTCAATGTCCTCGGTTGACCCAAAAGCACAATGAAGTCCAGAGGAGGAGGGATGTTACAGACGAGCAGCGGTGCATCCTTGATGAACTCTTACAAAGGTTCAGTGGCATTCTGGCTCCCTCAAAATGAATATGAAAAGAAGGGTAAGTAATTTCCTGCTCTGTTATGGCTTACAAAGACCAGTCACTAGGTCTCAAACTTTTCAGGAGAATCAGGAATTCCCCTCATTGCTCGAAGGATCAACACTTCCGGTGTAAGTCTAGAGAAACATCTGACTGGATGAACAAAGACGGGCCAATGTTTTCACGTCATTCTGGATTTATAAAGAGCTTTGATTGAAGTAAAGTGCTCTGTTATGTTTCCGGAGACTATAAACTGCTCGTAAACGTGGAACTTGGAGAAGCAGTGAAGAAGAAAAAAACACAACAGTTTGGATGCCAGGTCAAGATGAGGATGAGATGTGTAGTAAACATGATGTCTGACCTCTTTTACAAGCAATTGTATTGCGAAAAGAAAGTAAAGTAAAAAAAAAACTAACAAAAAAAATATGAATGGAATTCATTAGAATTCAGTTAAGTTTTCATTATTTGGAAGGTTCAAAAAAGATCCAATAAAGCTGCGAACACAATTTCTAATGGAATTACAATCATTGTTTGCATAATATAAAATAAGAATTATTTTGGAGTTACTCTGAATAATTACTTCTTTTTTTTTTATTGATCCCATTAAGGTTCTTTATGATTGATTCAGTAATTAAAAAAAACTGATTCTGTACATTTATGTTCACTACATTTGAAAAGCAATCAAATATAAATAAAGGTCTATTTCGAGGTCACATATATTCAATCATCTTGAAAGATGTGAACAAGATCGCTAATGTCATGTGATTTTGGAATCAGATTCAAATGAGAGAAAAATACGAATTTTAGTTTTTCCTGACACTCTTATCTGAATCTTAGCTCATTTTATAATTGATTCCATTAAGTTTTTTTAATGATTTATTCAATAATGTAATATGAAAAAAAAATTGATCCTGTACATTTTTACTGCATTTAAAAATAATGTATAGTTAAAGGTCTATTTACTTTTCACCTTGTTTCGAGGTCACATATTCACATATATTCAATCGTCTGACCTCAGTATCGCCACAGACATCAGCACCTCTTGCGATGACTTGATATAAGACACTTACCCTTTCACATCTATCTGTGTTCGTGTCGAGCTGCTCTGGTGTCTGTGTCTCTGCGCTTTGCTCCTGATTTGTGGAGGATGGATGAGATCAGGAGACATCTGATGACTGACTGATGAGGAGCTTGCGGTCCCCAGGGAAAGAAAGGTTATAAAAAGAACTCCAGACAGGCAAAATGACGACCTCCACAGTTCTGGCATCGTTATTCCGATCTGGTGAATTGATGCAATTGATGCGTTTTCGCCCTGAATGTAAGTCAGTGTGTTTGGCAGAGCGATGCGTCAGCGCTGATGGCCTCAATCATTCTCTCATCCAGACGCGCTGCTGGGAGCCGGGACTGACATGAATGAAAGAGATGCGTGGAAAACTTTCAGCCAATCAGACTGATTCGTGGCTTGTAACCGAGAGACAGCCAATCAGAGCTCAGATTCACAGAGCAGCGCTTGAGGAGTGTGATAGATGGATAAACTTTTACATGCTCAGATGATTGAAAGCTTATCTTTTCCTGGAGGCATTTTAAGGGAAAGACGAGTAGGCAATTTGTTCGACTTTGCTATAATAAAACAAGGTGACATTTCCAGTTTGAACATTTAAAACATGAAATATACTAGGCCTTTATATGACAAATTCTGCATCTTATTTCCAAATATTATTACAAAACTGGTAAAGTAGTAACAGAAAAAAAAAAAGTTCGGCTACAGAAAAAAAAGAAGTTGTTTTTATTATTGTTATTACTTTTCTACATTATGTTTTTTAATTGCAAGCTTGTTATTTTCAAAAGTGTGTGTGTGTGTGTATATATATATGTATATATATATATATATATATATAATCACGTGCATGTAAATATGCTAGTTCAAAACATGACAAACACAATGTTATATACATAGCCATTGCTCAATTAATGTTTGAGAGCAAGAAAATAGTTTGAAGTTACAAGTACAAGTAAAATAAAAATTGTCACCCCCCCCTTTAAACATGTTTTCACGTTTTGATTTTAGAATATCAGATTTCATGTTTGGGCTGTTGTTATTTTCCCTCCAAAATGATGTCACTTCCTGGAGGATGATGTCATTAAGGGCATTAAAAAAAAATAAAAATAATAATAATAATAATTTAAAAAAAAATATATATATATATACACTCTTAAAAATTAATTATGTGATTTAATAATAATATTTAAGCTTGCAAGCACTCATGCATAATGACAGGTTTTCGTGTTTAGTGCATTTCTTGAAATTTTCTGGACACATGTTCCGGTTCTTTCTATCACAGATTTCAGCCCCCTTTTAAAATTGTGCTAAATGTGTGCTGTTGTGCATCATATTCACTAGATGGCACTAAATATCAAAGTAAATGTTTCACTGAACAGAACATAAATGTAACTCATCAGCTTGGATTACTACACACAAAGTCACTACATGCAGCCAAAGTCAATAGAAGCATATTTTGAAAGAAAGAAAGAAAGAATATAATGGAATAAACTCCTTTATATTCTCACATGACATATATCTACACTGATATTTCATTAATACATCTACTGTATAGATTTAAGTCATGTGTCCAATTAAAATATCATTTAAAAAATACTTGGTTAGTCCCCCCACCCCACTACAAGTGCACATTTAGTACAATTTGCCGCATTAAGGGGTATTTTCTGGGAGAAAGAGAGCAAAACAGGACCCTTCTGAATGCCATATGCTTTCTGAGAGTGCTGTGACTTTTGAAGGTGAATTGAATTCTTGCTTTCAGTGCAGAAAGCATAAGCCCTGTAGAGGCTGTGCATTAACAGAAGAGACTTTCCTCTGATAAAGCCTGACACAGAACTAATTGCACAAGGCTTCAGAGAGCCGGCAGAGAGAGAGGGAGGTGTCAGATGGGGCTGAAATGTTATAATGGCCAATTACAGCAGTGTGCCCACTTTGCACTCACCTGGACACGTTTCTAATGAGCACTTGGGATATAATTAGAGGTCAGAGGTCAGTGTACTATAACCCAGGGGTCACCAGAGGAGAGGACGATGGAAATGACAATGCACTTGTAGTTCCCTATCTGTCCGTCACTATGAGTTATGTCGTGACGACATTAGGGGATTTACTTGGGAGCCCCAATCACTCTGACTTTAAGAGAAAACGGCAATGAAATTTGGCTAGTGGATTTTGCATAACTGAGCCACTCACTGTGTTACTGGTATAAATAGGCAACAGGTGCATCCACTCATTCAGATTTTTGCTTCAGAGCCGAGTGGATGAACGTGTCTGATCTCCACAAAGCCATTTCATCATTCTGTCTGGAAGCTGTCCTGGTTGGTGTTACGGTGCCATTCCCCTGGGCACTTCAACTGAAAGAGCAGTTTCCCTAAAATAGCAAATCACGGACGGCTCGCGTCTTTTTAAAGATGCCGTTCCGTCCCTTTTCCTCTTGGTTGTGGTCATTACCTGTCTTCTGTGGATGGTCACGATCATTGTCTTCAGTGTCTGGGCATCCAACACGCTGAAGCTGCGTTCGTGGATGACTCATGCGTCTACTGTGGGCATATGAGCATGGTGTCGCTGCGATCTCGCATCTCTCTTCTGTAGGGAGAGCCACCCTCTACCACTACCCATCCCGGTTTCTCTGGCTCGAGCAGAGGACCGCCGGCTAGTGCTCTGAGAGATCCCCACGGACCTCTTACTCCTCACGCAGCGATTGTCTCGTTGGGCTCAAGAGTGATTTCGCTGGCCCGCCTCATGAGGGTGCCAGCATTTAATTCGGTCCATTGCCAGAAGATCAGATGTCGATCGCAGCATCGGGTGATGGGCTTTCGTCCTCCGAGGATGAAGATTCAGCGGGGCTGCCCCCCTCGGGTGTTGTGGCCACCGCTGAATCGGACCCGGAGCTGACGGCCATGCTTGCCCGAGAATATAATCTTCTTGTTTATTTGTTTATTAAACTTTAATTTTAATAACAACACCACATAGTCATGTATAAGGATATATATATATATATATGTATATATATATATATATAAAAACCAAGTTGTTATTTGACTGCTTTACTACTGTGGCTGAATGCTATCCAGCGGTGTTGCTTCTGTATTATGCTATTGAATAATAAAAATGCAGGATTGTGTTAAGAGCAGTTTAAATTCCATGAAGAAATTGTGTGTTACTTGCCCACAGAAAACTCACCGATCTTGGAATTTAATTTACCCATCCATTTTTCTAAATGTGCTTTTCACATTTAGCTTCAGGGCTTCAGTAATGAAGGAAAAGGCCTTGCAGTTATTTAAGGCAGTGAAAGATGTGATTCTCTCTGTGTGTGTGTTGTTTGAGTGCCCATGTGTTAAGAAGGGTTGTCATGCCATTAGTTAAGAATCTATACAGTATAAATCATAGGCTATCTTCGAGACGGAAAATAAGAGAAAGTGACAAATGTACAAACAAGATATTCTTGATATGACTCGGAAGCAACAGTTTGTTGTTAAAACATATTAATGATGGAATATGTTTTTTATAAACATGCTTTTTTTGCTTCACAAGATGTTAACTGATGGACTGGAGCAGTGAAGATTACTTGTCGATTATTGTGATGTTTTTATCAGCTGTTGGGACTCTGGTGAGCAAGTGATGGAATGATGCATTTCTCCAAATCTGATGAAGAAATTTATCCACATCTTGGATGACCTGAGGGTGAGGACATTTACAACAGATTTTCATTTTTGGGTGAACTATTCCTTTGAGATGATATAGTATCTAATAAGATAATTAAATAATTTAAACTCAAATCAATATTTCATGTCTGTGTGTTAATGTAAGCATCAGGCTTTTTATTGATGTATGGTTTGTTAGGATAGGACAATATTTGGCCGAGATACAACTATTTGAAAATCTGGAATCTGAGGGTGCAAAAAAATAAAAAATAAATAAAAATATTGAGAAAATCGCCTTCAAAGTTGTCCAAATAAAGTCCTTAGCAATGCATATTACTAAACAAAAATTACGTTTTGATATATTTACGGTAGGAAATTTACAAAATATCTTCAAGGAACATGATCTTTACTTAATATCCTAATGATTTTTGGCATTCAAGAAAAATGTATAATTGTGACCCATACAATGTATTGTTGGCTATTGCTACAAATATCCCCCAGCGACTTAAGACTGCTTTTGTGCTGCAGGGACACATTTACTCTCACATATGAAAGCATGATCATGGGGGCTAAAATTGTGTTCCTTGTCAAAGTAAAGCATGTTTATTCTGATGTGCTTGTTCCTCCAATCAGAATACAATTCATTCTAGCTGAATTTGAAGAGAACAGTTTGTGACTCATGTGTTTTTTTGGAACCCAAAGCTCTTATGTGGCACAATGTGGAAAGCTGCTTCTGTAAAATAATTTAAAAAGAAAAAATCCAAACAGAATAGCTGTCAATAATTTAGGATACTGCTTCCAGCAAGAGGCCTGTAAACACAACAGGATCTTCACACCATCACAGTGAGAAGGTGCTCTGTGTCCTCCTGTACCTGCGCAGGACAATGTGTGCTTAGGGCTGATATAACAGCAGGACACTTGATTGAAAACACATACAGGAGTTCCCTCATGTCCCATGAATCCACTCTTACATTGTTACAGATCAAATCTGTTTCTGTTATGGGAGTTCAGGAAGAGGACATAGCAAACAGTCTGTCTTAAAATGACAGTGGCCACGCTGAAATATGTATAAATGCATCTACATTTTAAAGATTGAGGTCTGAGGCTGACAGAGGTTCTACGGCTTTATAGGATATGGCATATGGGACTATGAGAATATGGGAACATTCATTTCTAATCCTCATACATCCACAGCCTGAATTCAGTAAAACTCAAAAAGAAAAAGAAATAAATACAGCAGGCGCTTTCCATGAATAGGTTACATAATAGGTCTTGAAACTATTTTTTTTTCTTTTTCAGCAAATAATCAGTGAAAGGAGGTGCTTGACCTAGATTTATTTGAGCTGTTTATTTTATACAAGGTTTGCATTCTTTACAGCCCTAATACCAAAATGTGAGACTCATCTTTATATTTTCCTATTAACTAAATAAAAATAAGCTTGTCAGTTTTCTTATAAAACCTTGGATAACAAGGTTAAAGGTTTAGTTTTGGCACAATTTCTGTAAAAACGGTGAGCATAAAATGGATCATTCACACCTACTGTACAAAATGTGCAATATTGTTTTTGGTCATTACAATTTCTTAATAATTTGAAATTATTAAATTGAATTTAAAATATTTTTTCAAAATCATGATGATTTTAATAGTTGAATACAGTCGAGAAGATCAGGATCAGGTGGGACAGCCAGTCCAAAACTACCATTGTAATGAACAGGTACTGAGATTTGATATATTTAAAATTAGCTACTTTTTAGGCTAGGTTAATTTTATATTAGTTTATCAAACACATATAAAGATTCTCACAACAGAGCCTCATTGGACATTTTGAACTGTTTTACTGCATCTTTCATATAGATCGTATTTTTTATATTACATTGCTGGATACTTTCTGGACAGCGCTTGTAAATATATAAGATGACATGGCATGGACATGTTGGGATGCCTCTGTCCATGAGAGCAGATGGCTTTGTGTTTGCTGCAGGCATTCCAGCTCCCAGCGGTCCCGCTCACTCGCTCTCCCCCTACACTTATTTTCCTGACATTTCTCTCCGTCATCTTCACATCCGAATGAGCAAATAGGAGAGAGGGAAATCTCTTTTTATACCTTCTAACATCATCTATTTTTTTTTATCATGTACCAGAAAACACAATATGCCAAGGGCTTAATTCATAAAATCAGCTACGCTGAGTGCTTTTGTTGTTGCTGCAATTCCAAATGAAATTCCTAGGGATTCCCTTTATAATAAATTCTGTGTTTTCTAGAATGTTTTTTTAAATGAGCTTAGAGCACAGAAACTGTATGGTTGAAATACAATCTTAAAGGGACAGTTCTCCCAAAGTGAAAATTCTGTCATGTTGTTTGGAACCTGTATAACTCAGTGAAAGACAAAGGAGATGTTAAGCTGAATGGAAGTCAGTCACCATTCGTCTCCATTGCATCTTTTTATCCACACAAAGAAAGTGAATGCTGAGCGAGTCTGCCATTCTGCCTAACATCTCCTTTTGAGCTCCAAAGAAATATAAAAATGACAGATTTGTCATTTCTGGGAAAACCGTCTCTTTTAATTACAAGAAACATCAGATCTTCTTGTCAACTTTATTCAATTTTAATGTTTTCCTTCGAAACATTGCAGAAGAAGCTAAAAGCCCATTTCAACAGTCAAAACCATTTCATATGATGTTATAAAAGCATATTTCTAATGCCATCTTTCTCTTATTATACATTACTCAAACCATTTTTGTTGTACAAAACTATGACAACACTGTTTTCATCAGGTTGAAGTTTTTCATTGCAAAAAGCAAAAAGCACATTGAGTAGAAAGTGTAAATCGAGATCAGTCATTACGAGCGTGACAGCGACAATAGAGATCGTCAATGCGCCTTTCAAGTAAACGTTCCCGCAAACCCTGCTAAACACCTGAGAACAAGACGTCGTTGTGGCATTCTGCTCTGTTGTGCTTTATAGAGAGACAATTCAACATAAAACAAGAAATTCAATAACCAATCCCACTCTTATTTCTGCACGTCATATCCTCAACATAATATTGCTCTCCTCTAGACCCAGATGAAAGGTCAGCTGTAAGTGAAATTCACACACATCTCAAATAGCATATAATACTTACTTTAAGTCAGAGAACATGCAATTATAATCAAGACTCTACAAAATGAACCATGAACAGATATACGGATAACGGACGGCCGCCTTCTAACTGAAACTAAAAGGTCTCAGCCTAGTTTTGAATGTAATGCTTGCATTTTCTCGACTGATTGAATAGGTCAGGCACTGCTTGATGGTTTTTGGGGATGAAACATGAGGCCAGTTTGTTCTCCTCTGGTTTATTGCCATTTCTTCAGATGAGGCCATCCTGTCTCTTGAGATCTTAGAAGGTGGTGTAGATGTAGACGAAGATGACCACCAGCAGGTTGAGCACGGTGCCGATGATCCCCAGTATTGCCAGAATCCTCTCCTCGCGGTCGTTCTCTGGCTCCTCCACGATTGCCCGACACCTGTGATGATGGCCATGGGGGAGCATGTTTAATATCACTGATCCCCACCTCCAGGGGGCGCCACTCCTGCTACAGAGAGAAAGACAGAGACCTGAGTGAAGGCAAGAGATGTGGAAAACATACTGAAATTCAATGAGACTTTTACACTTTCTAGAGAAAAACTGATGTCACATATTGTAATGGTGTTGCTAAGAGCTTGCTAGGATGTTGAGGATAGTTGCCTTAGTGTTGCTAGGAGGTTACTCGGGCATTCTGGGAGGTTTAAAGGTAGTTGTTAGGGTGTTTTGGGTGGTTTCTTAGTTTGAAAGTAGAACGTTTCTTTGTGGGCATTGTGGGCGAGTGTTTTGAGTAGTTGTGCTAAAGTGTTAACAGGTGGTTGCTAGGGTGTTCTAAATGGTTGATATGGTGTTGCTAAGAGCTTGCTAGGACTTTGAGGATTCACAGAGTGTTGCTATGAGGTCACTAGGGCAAACCGGGAGGTTTCTAGATGGTTGTTAGGGTGTTCTGGGTGGTTGCTAAGTTGGTAGGGGGTTTCTTATGTGTTTGGGGTGGTTGCTAGGATGTTGCTAAGGCATTGTGAGTGAGTGTTTCATAAGGGGTTGTGCTAGAGTGTTAACAGATGGTTGCTAGTGCATTCTGGGAGGTTTCTAGGCAGTTGTTAGGGTGTTTTGGGTGGTTTCTTAGTTAGAAAGTATAAGTAGAAAGTTTCTTATGTGTTTGGGGTGGTTGCTAGGGCATTGCTAAGGCATTGTGGGCGAGTGCTTTGAGTAGTTGTGCTAAAGTGTTAACAGGTGGTTGCTAGGGTGTTCTAAATGATTGATATGGTGTTGCTAAGAGCTTGCTAGGACTTTGAGGATTCACAGAGTGTTGCTATGAGGTCACTATAGTGCAAACCGGGAGGTTTCTAGATGGTTGTTAGGGTGTTCTGGGTGGTTGCTAAGTTGGTAGGAGGTTTCTTATGTGTTTGGGGTGGTTGCTAGGATGTTGCTAAGGCATTGTGAGTGAGTGTTTTCTAAGGGGTTGTGCTAGAGTGTTAACAGATTGTTGCTAGGGAGTTCTAGGTGATTGCTACGTTGGTAGGAGGTTTCTTATATGTTTGGGGTGGTTGCTAGGGCGTTGCTAAGGCACCGTGAGTGAGTGTTTCATAAGGGGTTGTGCTAGAGTGTTCATGGAAGTCGTGGCCTAATGGTTAGAGAGTCGGACTCGTAACTCAAAAGTTGCGGGTTTGAGTCTCGTACCGGCAGGTATTGTGGGTGGGGGGAATGAATGTACAGCGCTCTCTCCCACCTTCAGTACCACGATTGAGGTGCCCTTGAGCAAGGCACCCCCAACTGCCCCCCGGGCGCCGCAGCATAAATGGCTGCCCACTGCTCTGGGTGTGTGTTCACGGTGTGTGTGTGTGTGTGTGTTCACTGCTGTGTGTGTGGACTTTGGATGGGTTAAATGCAGAGCACTAATCCCAAGTATGGGTCACTTGGCCACATGTCACGTCACTTTTTTAACCACAAAAAAGTGTTTTTTTAACCTAAAAATAGGTGGTTGCTAGGGCATTCTGAGTGGATGCTAGGGTGTTCTAGGTGGTTGCTAAGTTGCTAGTGAGTTGCGAGTGTTTTAAGTGGCTTACTAAGGTGTTGCTATATCGTTGTGGGTGATTGCTAGAGTGTTACTAGGCAGTTGCTAGAATGAGGCTAGGTGGTTGCTAGGGTATTTTTGATGGTTGCTAGGCTATTTCTTACTGTCTTGAGTCAAAGGTGTGAACCCTCAAGTATTACATTCTGCTTTTGAGTAGTTGCTACACAACTAGTGTGTCTGCTAGGGTGTTGCTATGGCATTATGGGTGATTGAGCTTACTGGGTGGTTGGTAGGGTGTTGCTAAGGAGTTGTGGGTTATTGTTAGCATTACTAGGTGGTTGCCAGAGCATTTCTTAGTCAAAAGGTATGGCTCTGTCTGGATCCTTCAGTGTAGCTCTTGGGGCTCATTTTTAGTCATCTGATAGGGGAAAAGCTGTAGTCTGACTGCCTACAACAATAATATCACACTTCTCCAGGACACAATAGTCACATATTAATACCAACCTTGATGTTATCTTAATATTAAAAGCAATCACCACTAAACTTATGATAGAACTCAACATTGGGATCAAATTATTGTATTGAGAAATCTTCACAAAAACAAGTGAACAATTGTAAATTGTGCCTTTTGTAGATTTGAAAAGGCATTTCTTTGAGATGGCAGAAATATTTATGCATACATGACTCCTCATGCTTGGTTCATGCGTTACGAAATCTTACAAATGGTGAAATCATACAAAGCATATTACAGTTAACTGAAGGGCTTGTTCTTAAAATAGAAATCCCTGGGTTGTCGTGTCTGTTTTTATTAAAGAATCCGCGTGATCCAAATGTCAAAGTGAATGTTTTATAATACATGTTCACAATCATGGCATCCATTTTTGCCACCTTGTCATTAAACGGCTAATCAGTTGGAAGGAACTAAATGCACACGCTTTGAGGGCTTCCAGAAAACATGCCCGATAAAGATGGCCATGCATCTTCTCAGGTGTTTTGTATTTGTTGTTTTCGTCACAGAAGATGACTGGAGGTCAGCAGCACTGAGCCGAGCAGCTGTTGCAGCAGCATAAGGACCCATGAGAGCCTGTGAGACAAGGCTGTCACCCTCTCTCCACTCTGCTGTGGCTTAGCCATTCAGCGGTGAAACGCGATTATTTCCAACCCAATTAGGGGGAAATACAAGCGGCACCTCCTCGCTCTAGTCAGAAAGGCACTTGCACATGGCCCGAACGCCTTTGCGAGGCTCAGAGGGATATTCAACAACCCCGCGCAACAGCCAAATGGCTTCTAGAAATGAGGGGGAGTGAAAGTAACAGAACGAAAGAGAAACACAGAGAAGAGAGGAAAGAAAGGAAAACAATGCAAACAATGAATTTTCTGAATCCAAATTTAGAACGGGCTGCAGAAAGAATTTAAACACTTGTGTATAGAGCTGGGTACTGATTACATGTAATCTGGATTATGTAATCAGATTCTAATCACAAGTACTTGTAATTAGATTAAATAACATTTTTACAGGCACTTTTTTATTGATTACATGATTACATTTAATCATTTTGGTAAGTGATTTATTTTGATTAAGTGATTAAGTGACGATTCTCTGTCAACCAATCAATGTTTTGCAGTGAGTCTAGCTCCACCCTTTAGGTACCGGACTACTGTGCTAGGCACACCAACGAAAGGGTCCCAAAAATGTGGTACAGTATGTTTCACTAATTTGGTACCAATGGAAACGGTAATAATTGCGTACCGAACTGTACCACATCGCTCGGTGGAAACAAGCCATTAAAAAGAGCACTGTTTGAGGGGTCAGCCATTTGTAGTGGTGTCTGAAACCATAGTGAACGCTATCGAGAGCACTCATTCAATCCCATAATACACCACAATAACGAGTGTTCAACCGATGTACACTCAACGGCTAGAGAATACCCATAATGCACTGTGATGGTTGTGCCGAATTAATTTACCCGTCTCGCCAGAAGATGGCGCCTGCAGCTGAATCATCCATCCATTCATCCATTTCCAAACCACTTGTCCAATGTGGGTACGGCGTAATATCATAGAGCTATACATTTATTTGTAATTGATTAGTAAATAGTTTAATTAAGGTTTACACATAGAGTTCAAGATAAATCTTTTCATTACTACTGGAGCCGCCAGTTAAGTTTTAATGATTATTAAACAATGCAAAAATGGCACTCAGTGCCCAAATTCGCTCATAAGTTTTAATTCAACTGGACTATATTAGTGGACTAATGTAGGGAGTAGTGAATGAGGGTGTAGTTGGTGATTTTGAAAATAGCAATTGTTTTTTTTTTCTTTTTAGTCTTCATAGCGCTCCATATATCAAGGGTACAAAACCAGAGGAGCATGTGTTTGGTCCAACGACCTGCATGGCTCTATATGTCAGGGCAGTGAGCTGTGTGAAAACCGGAGGAACTCCGGTGCTTCGTTGAGTCAGAATTGTACAAAAGGAGAAAAAAGGAAAGAAAAAGTGGGGGTGGACGATTAGACGAATGAAGGATGGGTCGGGTTGACTCACACTGTGTGAGCCCAACAGCCTAAATCCACTGTCAGAAAAATCTGCATCATTTGATGAGTCAAGCAACTTGTTCTATCCATTGTACTAAGGAGCTCTTTAAATGAATACAATGGTTCACAAAACAACACTAGTGCTTGAAGCCAGGATGAAGAGTTTGTATTACACTGTTTTTTAATCTATCTATCTATCTAACTATCTGTTAGGGGTGTAACGGTACACATAAGTCACGGTTTGGTACATACCTCGGTTTTGGGGTCACGGTTCGATACGAGTTTGGTAGAACAGGAAATGTACTCTTTCAATATTTTGAACAGACAGCAGTGCTACATACATGTAGGATGAACAATTGTTTTTTATTTGAATTAGACTTTATAATTTCAAGATTTAAAGAAAAAACTAAATCGTCTGACTTTAGATTTGTGAAATTATGTTACATAAGACACCTGCACAACACAAAAACAGCAGACAGACTGAATGAAAATGCTAATTCACGCTTTGACAGCAGGTGGCGCTTATGGAACAGCAGCAATATAAAGTATCCTTGGTTAACGCTGTAAACAAAGCATTATGCATTATATGGAGGTAAAAGGAAAATAAAATACCTTCGAAACATTTCTAAAGATGGTCAGTTCGTTTCAGAGATACATTCATATAAACCCCCACATATTTGTCTTTCTATATTTCGAGCATCGTAAACAGTGAACTTGATACTGTTACAGTATTTTCTCCTCTTTACAGACTTCATAAAAATTCCACACAAATTACATTTTGTTAAATCTATCTATCTGTCTGTCTGTCTGTCTGTCTGTCTGCTATCTGTCTGTCTGTCTATCTGTCTGTCTGTCTGTCTGTCTATCTATCTATATATCTAACTGTCTGTCTGTCTATCTATCTATCTATCTATCTATCTATCTATCTATCTATCTATCTATCTATCTATCTATCTATCTATCTGTCTGTCTGTCTGTCTGTCTGTCTGTCTGTCCGTCCGTCCCTCCGTCCGTCCGTCCGTCCGTCCGTCCGTCCGTCCGTCCGTCCGTCCGTCCGTCCGTCCTTTACAACTCCAACACTTTTTTTAAACTTTCTTGATAAACGTTTGTTCTTTTTTTTGTTTTGCAGTGAGTCTAGCTCCACCCTTTAGGTACCGGACTACTGTGCTAGGCACACCAACGAAAGGGTCCCAAAAATGTGGTACAGTATGTTTCACTAATTTGGTACCAATGGAAACGGTAATAATTGCGTACCGAACTGTACCACATCGCTCGGTGGAAACAAGCCATTAAAAAGAGCACTGTTTGAGGGGTCAGCCATTTGTAGTGGTGTCTGAAACCATAGTGAACGCTATCGAGAGCACTCATTCAATCCCATAATACACCACAATAACGAGTGTTCAACCGATGTACACTCAACGGCTAGAGAATACCCATAATGCACTGTGATGGTTGTGCCGAATTAATTTACCCGTCTCGCCAGAAGATGGCGCCTGCAGCTGAATCATCCATCCATTCATCCATTTCCAAACCACTTGTCCAATGTGGGTACGGCGTAATATCATAGAGCTATACATTTATTTGTAATTGATTAGTAAATAGTTTAATTAAGGTTTACACATAGAGTTCAAGATAAATCTTTTCATTACTACTGGAGCCGCCAGTTAAGTTTTAATGATTATTAAACAATGCAAAAATGGCACTCAGTGCCCAAATTCGCTCATAAGTTTTAATTCAACTGGACTATATTAGTGGACTAATGTAGGGAGTAGTGAATGAGGGTGTAGTTGGTGATTTTGAAAATAGCAATTGTTTTTTTTTTCTTTTTAGTCTTCATAGCGCTCCATATATCAAGGGTACAAAACCAGAGGAGCATGTGTTTGGTCCAACGACCTGCATGGCTCTATATGTCAGGGCAGTGAGCTGTGTGAAAACCGGAGGAACTCCGGTGCTTCGTTGAGTCAGAATTGTACAAAAGGAGAAAAAAGGAAAGAAAAAGTGGGGGTGGACGATTAGACGAATGAAGGATGGGTCGGGTTGACTCACACTGTGTGAGCCCAACAGCCTAAATCCACTGTCAGAAAAATCTGCATCATTTGATGAGTCAAGCAACTTGTTCTATCCATTGTACTAAGGAGCTCTTTAAATGAATACAATGGTTCACAAAACAACACTAGTGCTTGAAGCCAGGATGAAGAGTTTGTATTACACTGTTTTTTAATCTATCTATCTATCTAACTATCTGTTAGGGGTGTAACGGTACACATAAGTCACGGTTTGGTACATACCTCGGTTTTGGGGTCACGGTTCGATACGAGTTTGGTAGAACAGGAAATGTACTCTTTCAATATTTTGAACAGACAGCAGTGCTACATACATGTAGGATGAACAATTGTTTTTTATTTGAATTAGACTTTATAATTTCAAGATTTAAAGAAAAAACTAAATCGTCTGACTTTAGATTTGTGAAATTATGCTACATAAGACACCTGCACAACACAAAAACAGCAGACAGACTGAATGAAAATGCTAATTCACGCTTTGACAGCAGGTGGCGCTTATGGAACAGCAGCAATATAAAGTATCCTTGGTTAATGCTGTAAACAAAGCATTATGCATTATATGGAGGTAAAAGGAAAATAAAATACCTTCGAAACATTTCTAAAGATGGTCAGTTCCTTTCAGAGATACATTCATATAAACCCCCACATATTTGTCTTTCTATATTTCGAGCATCGTAAACAGTGAACTTGATACTGTTACAGTATTTTCTCCTCTTTACAGACTTCATAAAAATTCCACACAAATTACATTTTGTTAAATCTATCTATCTGTCTGTCTGTCTGTCTGTCTGTCTGTCTATCTATCATCTATTCTATCTCCGTCCGTCCGTCCGTCCGTCCGTCCGTCCGTCCGTCCGTCCTTTACAACTCCAACACTTTTTTTAAACTTTCTTGATAAACGTTTGTTCTTTTTTTTTTCTAGCTAAATATTTTGTGATTCCAGACAGTGAGCCAAATTCAGAACATCTTCTTCTTTCAGAAACATCACTAAACTGACAGTGTGTGTTATTGTCTGCACCGAATCGAACAGGTGTAATCAGTGTATGGATTGCCTATCCTCATCCAGCCTCGTTTGTGCTCAATAACAGCAGTACTCCAACATCTCCGGCTGAGATCATCAGTCAGAACAGTCTAACCATAGCAAAAGCATATATCAGGCCACAATGCGATGAGAGATTGTGAAAGGAATACAAAATAAAACCATCAGTTGCAGAAAGCATGTGTGTGCAGTCCGGAGAGAGTGAGAAAGCAGGCCAGAGCCCAATTTGAATTCAGATATCTATCTATCTATCTATCTATCTATCTATCTATCTATCTATCTATCTATCTATCTATCTATCTATCTATCTATCCGTCCGTCCGTCCGTCCGTCCCTCCGTCTAATCTGTGAGTACTGAAAGTATACAAAGGCTTTACAACTCCAACACTTTTTTTAAACTTTCTTGATAAACGTTTGTTCTTTTTTTTTTCTAGCTAAATATTTTGTGATTCCAGACAGTGAGCCAAATTCAGAACATCTTCTTCTTTCAGAAACATCACTAAACTGACAGTGTGTGTTATTGTCTGCACTGAATCGAACAGGTGTAATCAGTGTATGGATTGCCTATCCTCATCCAGCCTCGTTTGTGCTCAATAACAGCAGTACTCCAACATCTCCGGCTGAGATCATCAGTCAGAACAGTCTAACCATAGCAAAAGCATATATCAGGCCACAATGCGATGAGAGATTGTGAAAGGAATACAAAATAAAACCATCAGTTGCAGAAAGCATGTGTGTGCAGTCCGGAGAGAGTGAGAAAGCAGGCCAGAGCCCAATTTGAATTCAGAATGAATACTGAACACAGGAGTCTGGCGGAACACATTCAACTCAGTCCACAAAGCATGCATTAGTGATAACCTTTCATATATGCCCACATTACAAGAGCCCACACTGCAATATTAATATTATAAGGGATCTCAAAGAGCCTGTGTATGTTTAATGTAGTTAGATCCTTACTAGGCCTGAACATGACACATAGCTGTAATGGGAACCCTCTTCCTAACATATAAAGCATGTTGAACTGAAACTATAAAATGACTGTATGAATTATTTTCCTTGTTTGAGCAGTAGGGTGTCACGTCTAAAAAAATAACTTCTAACACCAGTTTCTCAGTTATTTCTTTTGTTAGATGGTGGGAAGTATAGTCTCCACTTTGACAACCACTGCTCTACGGCCTGCTCCTGATTTTACTGGATTTTCACGTCCCTCAGGCCTCCGTAAAAGAGAAGATGAGTTTCTGCAGCTCAATGTGTGATCAGTGCTGAGGCGAGTCTCTGGGTTTGCGCCAGGTCTTTTCTGTCGAGTGTCCTGATGGAGTGTCTGCACAGTTAATGGCTCACCTTGACCTACGTGTAATAACCTATCAGAGCCACATTGTATTTCTGTCATCATTTCTGCTAAGGCTGTGACAAAGTTCTTTGTTTTTAATGGTTTATATATATATATATATATATATATATATATATATGCATGCAAAGTCAGTGTTTACATAAAAGCCACAGCAGTCAAAATCAAACATGTTTATAAGGACCACAGAGATGGTAAGAAATGGTTGCAAAAGCATCCCCTTAAACATCAAATCTATGTAAACTTTTGAGTCTGATTCAGATTTTCACGCACGTGATTCTTCTGAAGCATGAATCGAGTGTCCTTAGGCTATATATAAAACACTTTTCAGGAAGTAAAAATGAACAATTACTTCCTCACACATCTGAGTTATCCACGGACCCTTAATGACTGCATACAAACGTCTCCATCTATTGCGAACGAAGAGCAGACGGATGACTCCATGTCACTAATAATCAGGAAATCTAAAGTGGTGCCAAGTTTCCAGAGGCACTAATTGGCACATAAATCAATCAAAGTAATTAATAGACTCGAGCTTCACTGGACGTGCGCCTTTATTCTCATTCATTTAGTGCCTGGACCCAGACTTCCTTTCAGCCCCGGCCAATGCAGGCAAAAATAGCTTCACATGAAGATGAGGTCAGAGGAAGAGCAGGATGAGAAATGTTCAGTCACGGCTCTCAAACTCTCAGATAAAAAGACCAGAGTGTGTTTAGGTCTTGTACTGTGATTTGAATCAAAGATTTTAGGCATTTGGTTTCCCTAGAGTCCCAACAACACCATTAGACTGACACGGAGACCTCTTAAACCGGAAGACTCGAAATAGCAGAGCCTCCTCTCTAATGGAGCGTCTCTGGCCCAGTTCTCTCTGCCTTCAAAGTGACCGTGTCGGTCGACTCGCTCTGACCAGCATTGAGACAAGCTGGGGACATTCCAGGTCCACACACAGACATCCCTAAATACTTCTGTCTCAAAACCAGGTTGGGCTCACCTCAACAAGTTGACTTTCCTCTCACGATTCAGTTGCACCTTCGCAGAAAGTCATTTTAACTTTTGAGTCACCTAGACTGAAATCCATCAGGTTTTCTGCAGGTCCTAAAACCTCTTAATTCCACAAATGAAGGCCTTAAAAGCTCTCAAATCAGAGCAGAAAGTCTAAAATTCATAAAGTCATGCCATTAAATGTTGCATGCATTACAATCAATCAAGCAAGCAATACAATTCTTCCTTGGAATTTATGTTTTGTTTTCCAATACAACTATTTAAACATCTATAAATCAAGATACATTTACTTGGGATGATTTTCTTCTCAAATTAAGGGCTAGAAAGATCTTAAATCAGAAAAGAAAATCTTAAATTTATAAAATCATGGCATTAAATGTTTTTTACCATGAATTGCTACATAAATAAATTAATAATTTCCTTAGTACTTTTGTTTTGTTTTCCAATACAAATATTTAAACATCCTTGAATCAAGATACATTTACTTGGGACGATTTTTTTTCTTATTATTATGTTTTTAAATATATATTTATTTATTTTTTTTGGACAAACTGAACAAAATTAAGTGAGTTTATGCTTAATACAGAAATAAACATATGTAAATGGGGTTTGAAAACTTTTTCTGACCCCCTTTGGCAGATATCTGTTCTTGTTTTAGTCATGAACTCCCTTAATTTTGACAAGACGTCTTATGTAATTTTGCTTCTCACGTAACAGATCTTTAGATATTTACAACTGAAAAAAAGACAAAAATATTGAGAGAAAAAAAAAAAATTATAAAGCAATGGAGATCTTTCTGGAAGTTGTCTTTTCAAACTTTAAATCCAAATATAAAATACAAGACCTTTACATTTAGATACCATATTAACACATTGGGTTCCATTCTGTTTATTTCTTAAATTTCCTTTACTCAGTCTTAAAAGTCATACATTTACCTTCATAAAACCCTGCAGAAACACGTCTCACCATATTGTAATCCGTTCCACAGATCTCTCCAGATATTTCCCTAAAACCTGTGCAAAGATTGTGCATAACACACATACAGTATCGTCCACATTTTCTTCTGCGTAATGCCCTTTCTTTGATATCTTTGCAGTAAAGGGCAGCGAGAAAGTTAAATTACAAAGTTATATAACAGGACCGTTTGGAAACCTTAAACGAAATCACATTTGGAGGTGGTCAGAAACACGTGTGACTCAACTGATGCCAATCAACTATTGATTTTGTAGGTTAAATAAGAAAAACTGCCTGACTGAAAACGAGGAAAGACTCATACAAATACATACAGAACAACTAACAAACATTTACATTGGAACATGAAGTGATATACAAAAAGTGATTACACTCATTTCTTTCGGTTGGTTTCAGTAACATAGAGACACCAACCGTTTTCTAAAATACTGTTTTACTACAAGAAAACCAACAAAATGTAGAGAAAAAAATGTATGTGCACACACACACACACACTTTCTACTGGTTGCCTTATAAACAAGTAATTTCAAGTCAGTCAATCAATAAACAAACACATAAATACATAAACATAAACTGAATAATTTGGTGAAAATGTGTATTATTTCTGAGTAGTAATAAATAAAATAACACAATGCAGCCTGCAAAAAAATCCATAGAAAAACAGACCCTAAAACACCATGCAACATGTAAATAACGGTAAAATACCAATTAAAATCAATCCAGAAAATTCCTTAATATTAAATGTCACGATGCAAGGTTGCTTAGGCACAAACAAGATGACTGCAGAAGACAAAGATGAGTCCAAACAGGCTTTAATTAACCCACAAAGAAGAAATAAGAGCTCACAAGCAAGGCGTAGTAACATGCAAACAATACCGGATGAACAAACAAAGGGAGCTAATGAGTTCATTAATGAGCAACAGGTGAACAGAATTGAGACCGAGTCAAACACACAGTGAAACTAGGTCAAACAGAACCAACAACAGTTTTTATGACCACGTTCCATCTTCCAATTTTGAATACATTTTGAAATCAATCAATCAATCAATCAATTTTGCTGTTGCGCATATAAAACTTGGCACTTAATTCCTCCTTATGTGGTGCATTTTTTTCTACTTTAAAAAAAACTAAATGTTTATTTATTTATAAGAAAGCATTTTCTTGTTTTTAATTTTATTTATTTATTAATCTATCTTCAGAATTGTATTGCAAGGTTTTGTGGATAAAGGACAGAAAATGATGGGTGAAATGGGATCAAGAAATGACACAAGCCAGATTATATCTTGCATTCCTCACGAACACCATTGCTCAACTTTTTTTTCATTGCTTCTGTTAAAGTTAAGTCTACAGTCATTTTTAATCATTCCGTGATTTTTGCTCATTCACATACATACAAGATTTTTTTCTAAACCTCTCATTCAGTTAAATCTTTTTCCAGCTGAACTTGGCTTTGATTTCAGTCATAACTCAGTTTTGACCATGATAAATGATGTTGATTTTATCTCTTATGTAATGGACTGTACCTGTAAGCATTTGCATTTTAGCCACAACAGTTTATTTTTGAAGATGATATTCAAAACTATTTCAGTCTTTCTCTCTCCCCTTGTTATTTCTCCCTTTACAAAAATTGACCATGGTAAACATAACTTCCACTGCAATAGTTAATACAAGCATAAGCTCATTGGAGAAAAAAAACATGCCTCTACCTACGTATTTTGGAAACCTTTGAAAACGTACCTATACATACAGTTCACCTCGGTTTCCAGCTGAAATGAACACTAGAGGCAGTAAAACACCAACAACTTTTATTCCTTTTCAGACTAATTATAATTGTGCAGATTATTGATTAATAAAAGCATATAATTCCTTGCACAATCCTATGTTATGAGCTCAAGACACTTTTATTATAGTGCATGATTTGTTAACTAATACATGTGAATGTTTGCATCACATAAGCAGCTCCATATGTTTGGCTTCTGACGTAGTAAACTTGCTCATAAGCGCACCCGGTACAGCACTATGCTTGTGATGTGAAGCGCTCGGGTACGAGTCTGTGAAACATGATTCATGATAAATGCAAGATACAATGGAATGCTATTTTTTATCTCACGTTTACTATTGTTAACACAATCAATCAGTCAGATTTAGTGTTTTTCAAATGTGTGTGTGTATGTGTGTTTGTGTGTGTTTGTGTGTGTGTGTTTTTAATGCCACTCACTTTTTTTTAGTGCCACTCACTGGACATGTCATTCCTGAACCGCTGCGATACGTACAACAAACAGCTTAATAAAAGTTGCCAGTTTCACATTTATCGGTTTCGGATAAAGCGGAACACTCTTTTAGCGCCACTGGACATTTAACTTTAACAGTGGTGCAAAACGCCTAAAAAATAGCATAACGTTTCTGCAAAAATTTCACCACATTAATATTTTTCCAATGAGCGTGGGCTGACATTAGTTCTTGCACCATCAAAAATGAAGAATTTGGAAAATGACAGAAACATTCTAAAAGCTTTTACACGATCTAAAAAGTGTTTTCGTTTTGTAGCAGAAACTGTGTCTGTATCATAGCAGATTTTTAAACAGGAGAGAATGGTTTTTATAAACAAACTCTGAATCTTTAAATGATAAAGTGAAATTGTTTTCTGAGATCAATGTCGGATCACTCATTGCTCCACGTGTTTGCATGTGACACATTAAGAAAGCTGCTTTTCTAATACCCAGAGGGCTGTTTACAGGCGTCAGTAGCTTAACACAATCACTGGAGAGCATTAGGGGTGACAGAGCGGAGTCTGTTCAGCAATCAAAGCCCCAGAGGGACTCTCATGAAGAAATCATCAATCTGTTGCGTGATGATGGGTGTTCTGTTCATTGCACAGTCAAATCACTGTTAGAGACATAGGCCACGATTTAACAGAACTGATATTTGGGTCATGCTACAGCAGGTCTGGTTGATTTAATCGTTATAATTGATCAAAAACCTTCACAATCTACATCGCAGTTTTGGATAAAATGCTAAAAATCAATATAGACTAAACCAGTGTGAGTGGATTAAACATGAAGCGTCAATCTAAAAAAGACATTATCCACCTTTGCAAACACATTCAGAAGTGCAATAGCAAGTAATGCAACATATGCATTTTTAAGCCTATGCATGCTTTTTCTAAGATTTATGTACTTGAACTGCATATACAATCTACATTCATTTGTTGTAACATAAAATAAACTTAAACCATAAAACAGGTCAGATTAATTATTATTAATTAATTATTTTGACGAAACCTTGCTGACAAATATGCATCACATTGAGTTTATTAGTTTATGTTCAATCTGTGTGATCGAAATGGATGGACATTTTATATGCAATTCATAAATATAAATCTTAAATTTAGGCCTGAATATCTATACTATTTGGAGTGCAGATATTTTGCAACCCCCCCCCCCCCCACCATTTTTATTATAATCTGATGGTCTTAAAATAGGCTTTGTGTGTTCGTGTATATACTATAAATATACACACACACACACACACACACACACACACACACACATACCTATACAGTGAAAACAAACTGGACACCACTGACTTCCAATGTGTAGACAGAAAACTCCAACATTTTTCCAAATATCTTCTTTTGTGTTGCACAGAAGAAAGCAAGCTGAACTGTCTCTCTAAGAGCATGTGGAGATGAACCTCATTACTCACCACACATTGTACCAGTGGGACAGCAGAAACTTCCCGTCCTGTTTTTTATTCTGGCGTTGCATCCATGCCTGCAGGACTTGAAAGAACCGCTGGAAGCCCCTCGTGGCCCAGACCCTCTCCCCCTGCACCCTTTCGTCGGCCCGGTCCAGTTCTGTCACTCTTACTAAACAATCCCTCACCGTTCAGACGGCTCGTCTATCCTGAGCTCAGACTGTCTGTGGAGCCTGGAGAATCCAGTTAGTGCGAGCTGCTGAGTGATGGAGCTGCCGCATGGTGTCGCTCAAGCTTGTCTTGATTGTGCACATCCAAAATAACACAATCTGAGGTCCTTTTGCAAGTCAGAATGACCCTCCTTCAGAGTCTGTGTCAAATAGTTATGAAGATGTCTTCTGTACTACCCAAGAACGGGAGACATGTCCTCTTTCAACTGGAAATGAAGGCGTGAAGATCAAGTAACAGATGGAGAAGTTGAAAGGTCAGAGGCCAAGAAAGCTTGTAGATAGTTCCAGAAGAGAGCAGGAAGGATGCTGGGAGTTCAGCTTTAAATATTGAAATCCCATCTGACAAAACGTCCAAGAGAATCAAAGCATCTCCGATAAACGTCCGGAAGACTTGAAGACTTTAAATATCCCCTGACACCCTGCATTTGTCTTCAGCGTCTCCTGTTTCAGAATCTGTGTTCGGTTTTTCTTTTCAGTCCCATTTTTAACTGCGTTCGGGTCTTTCTTCATATTTTGTCTGGCATCTTTCCTCCCGAGCTCTTAGTGCTGCTCAGAGCTGCTCACTCCATCGCTCTCTCTCTCTCTCTCTTCATCAGTTACTTTCCCTCCTCCTGCCCTCCTCGCCTCCTCTGTGTTGCTGTCTGTTTCCTCCCTCTCTCCTCCTCCTCCTCCTCCTCCTCCTCCTCCTCCTCCTCCTCTCTCGGTCCACATGGAAGCTCCCAGAGCAAAAGGCAGTAACAGACTGAGTTCATTCATCAGTGGCTGTAAAATCACTCATGCACACAGAACAAAGAAATGAACAAGAATTCAGAACGCCAGACTGAACTACAAACAAAAACACTGACCAATGTATGTTTTTTTTATTTTATATAAATTAATTTGAAATTTTTAATTCTAATGCATGTATAATAATTAAATAAACTTCGTAATAATTAAAATTATTAATTTTATAAACTTTTAAATTATATGTATATATATATATATGATTTACATAAAAATTTATTAATTAATAATTTAATATAAAATACTTGTAATATTTATATATTTTTTGTAAAAAATAAAAAATAATACATATTTAAAAAACAAAGTTAAGGGTATGACCCATTTTAAATGGCAGATGAATTCAATAAAAATTATATATATATGTATATACTGTATATAAATGATGGTATGTTTTTATTGTTTTTTATTTTATAGACTCTTATAATATATATATATATATATATATGATTTACATAAAAATTTATTAATTAATAATTTAATATAAAATACTTGTAATATTTATATATTTTTTGTAAAAAATAAAAAATAATACATATTTAAAAAACAAAGTTAAGGGTATGACCCATTTTAAATGGCAGATGAATTCAATAAAAATGATATATATATGTATATACTGTATATAAATGATGGTATGTTTTTATTGTTTTATGTCAATTAATTTTTATTTTTATGTCATTTCATTTTATATAAAATAATATGTATTGTATACAATATTTTAAATATGCATTTATTTCTAAATGATTAATTACATAGGTTAAACTTTTATATGAATTATAAATCTTATATATTTATATATATAATAATTTATAATTTACATGAATTAATTATTTTATTAATAATTAATATAATATAATTATATACTGTACAGACCGTATATTCTATTGCCCTACACCAACCCTACCCCTAAACCTACCCCTCACAGGAGACTTTCTGCTATTTCAGATTTTCAATACACTCCATTCTGTGTGATTTATAAGCGTTTTGAAAAGTGGGGACATGGGGTAATGTCCTGAAAAGTCACCTTCTCCTTGTAATACCTGTCATACCTTTGTCATTATACACATTTATGTCCTCATTTGTCACAAAAACACACACACACACACACACAGAGACAGGTGTTTAACAGAACAATTTATTTGTTTGCTCATTTTTTTATGATTGATTCAGCTGCATGCTGCAGGAATACATTATTCACAAATTGTTCTGTCATGTTCAATCATTTTCAATAACCTGTTCTGTATGGAGAGTCAGAAATATAACGTGTCAACAGTGTTATTGTGCCTTCTGCTGGCTTTGTTATGAACTGCACGTGTGCGATGGAAAATATACAGCATTTTGGATTTGCACAGAAAATGGAAAAATTGTGTTGTATTTTAGCAATTAAACATATGATTATGTTTCTACATATGATCAGAGGGCACCCAAATTAAAAAAAGTGTTATTTTAGTATCAATGAAATACTTTTTTTTATTACATTTTATTAAAATTTAGAATTAGTTTTTATTTCTATATATTCCATTTTCAGCAATTTCAAAACTGGGTTTTCCAAACACATAAACACAAATATTAGTGATGTATATACACACTGTATATATTGCTTGGATGAAATATCATCAAAATAAATACTGTAGCTGATTTTCAATGTTTGCCAATGGATTACTGTAAGATACTTTTACAGTCAGTTTGCATACAGTACTTACATCGTCTACCATCAGCGGATACTAATCTTGATCTTAGTTCAGGCAAACTGGTGATCCTGCCCCATATTTCTGATCTCTGAGTAGCATTTTCCTGTAACAAAAAAACATCCTATTTTCAGGTCAAAATGCAGCTCTACACTCAAAACCATTCCCTCAGACATCACACACAAGCTTTCAAACACACGCACACACACACTACAACATAGTATTACACACTGGTGCAATAAATTCAAAACAATATACTGCCCTGAAGCACAGTTCAAGAGGGCACAAATGGCAGCATAAACTGCTATACTGTGATGGTACACAATACTTCATACGATATCAAAACTCATACCTGAACATATTCCACTCGTTGGTCTTTCTCCGTCAGAGTTTCGTTCGAAAGGGACGCGGTACGCCGGTTTCATCCGGAACCGGTGCTTTCGGAGGATACGATCAATTGTGGAGAAGCTGATGGCATTTATCCCTCGAAAATGATGATTATCCTCAATCACTCTCCTTTGAATCTCTCGCAGGCGGATTACATTATTGGCAATGACCATGTTTACATGGTCCTCCTCCTCCTTCACCACGTCCTCTTTCTCCTCCTTCACCACATCCTCGTCCCCTTCCTCCTCCTCCTCCTCCTCCTCCTCCTCCTCTTCCTCTTCCTCTTCCTCTTCGACCTATTCCTTCATTTCTCTGTGGATCCATTGTTCCAAAGCTCAGTGAACTGATGCAGGCCCTTTTATCTATTTATTGAAGGATCTGATTGATGTGTGTTCAATTTTGACTCTTAGTGTTTCCACCTGGGTAATTGTTTGCTAATTGAGCTCAAGCTGTGCTGACTTGAGTGAACAGTATTGAATGCTAGTGCTTTCTAAATGACCACATGGTGTAAGCACTGAGAAAAGTAGGGATTTGTGTGTAGAGTTTTGCAGTAACAGTTCACCAAATCTGACTCATGTGTTAAAGCAGGGGAATAGTGTTTATAGTTCAGCAAAATGGGTGTGCTTTTTGAAAAATGGCGTTTTATTTGAAATTTTAGTTCAAAAGCCTGGTTATAGTGTTTTAGCAATCGAGAAAAACTGTAATTGACCCAACATACAGCATGATGACCTGGTAATCTGGGGCAGCTGGACTAGCTGGCTTACCCAAACAGCTCTTGCACTTTGGAAGCTGGGGGCTGTTTCATAAAACAAGTTTACTCCGGCAGCTTATGCTGGGAAACTAACCTGGTCCGGAGCAGGCTAACTGTCAGACTAAGCTGAGCTCCTCTAACACTGACCAATAGGAAAGCATTGGCATTACCACTGACTCTCTCACATACTATTATTTGACTTTATTATCATTCCAAAAATAAAAGTATACAGAAAATGCAACTTAAATAAATAAAAATATAGGCTACAACCATCTGTATATAATGTATTGTGCCCAAAATTGTATGACCTTTTTTTTAAGATATATGGACAATTTTAACAGTTGCTATACTTGCGCATTCAGTTGATCAGCAGTTCCATGCAGCCTTTCTCTCGGGTTTTATGACAGCTGTCATAACCCTAACCTTTTATGGTAGTAGAACATTAAAGCATTACAATCTAAAATTGTAACACTAAATTGCACAGCAGCGCTCGTTCACTCGTTTACTCGCCTTACCCACTCCTGACAGGAAAATGGATATGTTTGCATGACTTTCTAACATTTACAGATGAAGAGTATAACTGTGAAATGTCCGTTATGCACGGGGGTCAACCTGGATCAAATTAGTGAGATTGCGTGAACTTAAATCGTTGTTTATGAAGCTGCTATAGCCTCGATTGATTTGTTAGGTTATTTCAAATCAGGTTTTGGACTTTAATCCCTGCTTTTCTTAGCATCTTTTATGAAACAGCACCGTTTGAATCGTTCACACTATGACACAGTCACAAAGTTTGAGTTTTCTTTGGGCAATTACCCAGCTAACAGGGAACATTCTCAGAAAGTTCTGGCAACATTCCCACGTCCTCTTCCTCTCCCTCCTCCTCCACCATGTCCTCCTCCTCCCCGTCCTCCTTCACCATGTCCTCTTCCTCTCCCTCCTCCTTCACCACGTCCTCTTCCTCTCCCTCCTCCTCCTCCTCCTCTTCCTCTTCCTCTTCCTCTTCGACCTATTTCTTCATTTCTCTGTGGATCCATTGTTCCAAAGCTCAGTGAACTGATGCAGGCCCTTTTATCTATTTATTGAAGGATCTGATTGATGTGTGTTCAATTTTGACTCTTAGTGTTTCCACCTGGGTAATTGTTTGCTAATTGAGCTCAAGCTGTGCTGACTTGAGTGAACAGTATTGAATGCTAGTGCTTTCTAAATGACCACATGGTGTAAGCACTGAGAAAAGTAGGGATTTGTGTGTAGAGTTTTGCAGTAACAGTTCACCAAATCTGACTCATGTGTTAAAGCAGGGGAATAGTGTTTATAGTTCAGCAAAATGGGTGTGCTTTTTGAAAAATGGCGTTTTATTTGAAATTTTAGTTCAAAAGCCTGGTTATAGTGTTTTAGCAATCGAGAAAAACTGTAATTGACCCAACATACAGCATGATGACCTGGTAATCTGGGGCAGCTGGACTAGCTGGCTTACCCAAACAGCTCTTGCACTTTGGAAGCTGGGGGCTGTTTCATAAAACAAGTTTACTCCGGCAGCTTATGCTGGGAAACTAACCTGGTCCGGAGCAGGCTAACTGTCAGACTAAGCTGAGCTCCTCTAACACTGACCAATAGGAAAGCATTGGCATTACCACTGACTCTCTCACATACTATTATTTGACTTTATTATCATTCCAAAAATAAAAGTATACAGAAAATGCAACTTAAATAAATAAAAATATAGGCTACAACCATCTGTATATAATGTATTGTGCCCAAAATTGTATGACCTTTTTTTTAAGATATATGAACAATTTTAACAGTTGCTATACTTGCGCATTCAGTTGATCAGCAGTTCCATGCAGCCTTTCTCTCGGGTTTTATGACAGCTGTCATAACCCTAACCTTTTATGGTAGTAGAACATTAAAGCATTACAATCTAAAATTGTAACACTAAATTGCACAGCAGCGCTCGTTCACTCGTTTACTCGCCTTACCCACTCCTGACAGGAAAATGGATATGTTTGCATGACTTTCTAACATTTACAGATGAAGAGTATAACTGTGAAATGTCCGTTATGCACGGGGGTCAACCTGGATCAAATTAGTGAGATTGCGTGAACTTAAATCGTTGTTTATGAAGCTGCTATAGCCTCGATTGATTTGTTAGGTTATTTCAAATCAGGTTTTGGACTTTAATCCCTGCTTTTCTTAGCATCTTTTATGAAACAGCACCGTTTGAATCGTTCACACTATGACACAGTCACAAAGTTTGAGTTTTCTTTGGGCAATTACCCAGCTAACAGGGAACATTCTCAGAAAGTTCTGGCAACATTCTCACAAATATTAATTCAGTAACATTAACAGAACGTTCATTCTGCGTTTTCTGGGACTGGTTACATAAACTTAGCCACAATGTTATGACAGTGTCTCAAGAACTAGTTTGACTAACTATCAGTTAACTAAGAGGGAATCAGTCTTACTTTCCGATTTCAAATTAGATCAATCTTCCATTTTATGTAACTGAATTTAAAATTGACCAGTCTTGAAGAAAATTACATGACTAAATTTTAAGACTGTCTAAGTAGTTTCTAAATCCGGTCACTGGTCTTTAATAACTCATCTTCAAACTGGTCTTCAGAACTAATTTTGTTAAAGGGGTCATATGATGCTGCTAAAAAGAACATTATTTTGTGTATTTGGTGTAATGAAATGTGTTTATGCAGTTTAAGGTTAAAAAAACACATTATTTTCCACATACTGTACATTATTGTTTCTCCTCTATGCCCCGCCTTTCTGAAACGTGTCGATTTTTACAAAGCTCATCGTTCTGAACGCGAGGTGTGCTCTGATTGGCATTGGATCGACAGCACAAAGTTGATGTATTTCCTCAGCGACCAGCACGGATCAGCTCTAGGCATGACGAAGCGGATATCGTCCTCTTTTGGAAGACCAACCAAAGTAGTTTCGCTTTCACAACGAAACACACAGCGTCTTCACGACATGGTGGCGGAAACAACAATACTACAGCGAGAATAAAAGTTTCACCTTCTTTCTTTGCGTGAACATTTGGGCTGCGTTATGCAAATCTTCCCACATAGTGAGGTAGACATGTGGGGGCGTGTTAGAACGAGCCGTTTTAGGAGGGTGTGGCTGACTCTTAACTTTTATAAAGAATATCTCTTTGAATTTGAGACTTTAGTCTTTGCAACTTTACAGATCTTCTTTATGCACCAAGAGCTTGTAACACTCCAAAGAGAAAGGACAAATTGAAATCGCATCATATGACCCCTTTAACAATGACAACCTTTTCTCCATGACAATGACATCATTAAACACTAACTTTGACTATATCAACATGTAATATCATTGACGAGAACAGACGATATTAAATGTAGGCTACTTATAAAAAAATAAATAAAATAAAATTATATAAAAAATAACTATATTTTCTTGAACAAGTAGGATGAGACAAATTATAGACTTTCATGAGTTTTCATACATGGGGTTGCCAGATGTAAAACCTTTAAATCCTCCTAACAGAGGTTCCCTCACTGGACACATCTTCTCTCCAGTGTTTCACTTTATCTTCACAACCTGGCAACCATTCGCAAGCACAATCTCGAGAAAGATTGTAGACTGCAGACAAATGTACTATTTTAATAACAATAATAATAAACATGAATAATTTAGAAATATTTAAATTAATATTAGGAACGTCTCTGTTTTAGCTTTTGAGGGAAGCTTTTGAGTCTTACCAGCCAACTAAAACTTGACTATACAAAAAAAATCCTTACTAGTTACCACGTTTCATAACCAAGAAAAACATTTTTAAATCTAGATATTTTGTATGTTCAGAGAACATTTAGAGCGAGAGAAAAAAAGTTCATAACTTCACAGGAACATAAGCAAAATGTTCCTAGAACATGTTTTGTTAGCTGAGCTTTTGTGTGTGTGTGCGTGTGTGTGTGTGTTTGTGTGTGTGTGTGTGTGTGTCTGTGTGTTTGTTTGTTTGTTTGAGTATGTGTGTGTGTGTGTGTGTGTGTTTGTGTGTGTGTGTGTGTGTGTCTGTGTGTTTGTTTGTTTGTTTGAGTATGTGTGTGTGTGTGTGTGTGTGTTTGTGTGTGTGTGTGTGTGTGTCTGTGTGTTTGTTTGTTTGTTTGAGTATGTGTGTGTGTGTGTGTGTGTGTCAGGCAAGTAAGATGTTGACAGTAGAGTCTTGGAGGATTGGCAGCAACTTGAACCAGTGAGGATTTAAGTAGCCACACACACACACACACACACATATAGAAACATCCATAAAAACAGTCTTTCTCTCTCATTATCTCTGTCACACACACATGCACACACCACATCTCCTCATGCGTGATCAGAACACACACCAGCGCCTGAAGCGACCGCTGTACTGTCCGCTCTAAACCAGAGCCGCCGAGCGCGAGATTAAAACTGTGTGACATGACACGACGTCTGAATGAACACTAAAGTGAAGCACAGCACAGGAGACTGGCACTATGAGACAATGAGCGTGTATGGGCACACCAGAGAAAACACACTTTGGCTTAATTCTGCAAAACTGAGCTTGCACTGTTATGTTATATAATGCAGAATCTGTTGTATTGTTAGATTCAGTTATTATAGTTTATACATATTTATCATTTTGAGAATGGTCACTTTTGTTATTCAACTTGTTCAGGGGTTTCAGGTAAGACAACATCTGGTAAATGATTGTGACACAAAATACCTATAATACATAATATAATACATGCATAATATGTATAATACATAATGTATAATACATCATATATACACCTATAATATGTTTAAATCAGTTTACCTATGCATAACTCAGAAGCACATAATGTTAAAATAAGGGGCTATATTTGTATTTTTCTGTCATGATGCGACAGCTTCACAATAACACAACATTAACGTTAATGCAACATTAACATAATTTACTTCCAAAATGCCTCCTACGAAAACCTTATAACCAATCACAATTAGATCTAATTTAAGCAAGCCAAAAAGTGAGTCATCAAACTTGCTTGTGGTTAAGGTAACATGTGAAGAAGCTTTAAAGATCTTCAAAATATCGGTGAAATTAATAAAAGACCTCAAAACAAGACTTAAAGGCCATATATAATATGCTAGAGCTCCATTACGTTTGAATGAGAGTTTTTGTAATGTTTTATTTGGTCATATGATGATAATTTTACCGAACTGGCGGGTGTTATCAGCTTATAATTGTCTCATTAATTATCAAAACTTGTATTTCAAGGTATCAAGAGGTTATCATTTATGTACATCTGCGTAATCAAAGCAAATGTAAATGTCATTTGGTTTCATAAATTGGCTGTTGATTTAGATATGTTGATGAAAGTAGCTCCAATATTAATCCATTCATTTGCGTGATAAAAGCTCTGTCTACAGGCCAAAAGTTGTGAAGTGGTAGCAGGCTGTTAAAGTGTCAGTGTGTTTGACCGTCAAAAAAAAAGCATAATTCTGTGTGGATGGCGTGCACGCCTGCAGCTGAATTCAGCAGAGGGGAGAGAGGGAGAGAGGGAGAGAGAGAGAGAGACAGAGAGACGCAAGTTCATCTCATTATCAGCGGGCAGGAGCAGACGAGCATGGAGCTATCACTGATGGCAGCGCAGGTAGGACTTACAGTACTGCAACATTTTTATCATTAAATCATGTTTTAATACTTATAATTGAGGCTAGTTTGTGGACTCACAGACTACCATAGAATAGTGTATTGCAACAATGCTGGACTTGGTTATAATGTTTATTTCAGTGCAGTGTGTAACTACTTCTAGCTGATGTTCGAGTAGACTGTTTTAACAACACTTAACACAATACTATAAGTGAAAGTTACAAGGCATTGCTATGTTATCTCTGAAACATGTTTAGCAAATAAATACTTCCAAACTTTGTGTAATAGCACATGGTAGATTTAAAAACATTTAATAATCATGTAAAAAAAAATGATCTGAACTGATTTGGAGAAATTTAGCATTCCATCACTACAAATGGATGCTCTGCAGTGAATGGGTGCCGTCAGAATGAGAGTCCAAACAGCTGATAAAAACATCACAAGTAATCCACAGCACTCCAGTCCATCAGTTAACATCTGGAGAAGACAAAAGCTGCATGTTTGTAAGAAACAAATCCAGCATTATTTACTTTGATTCCGTGTAAAATACTAGTCCTCTGTTCAGGATATTGCTTTTAACAGTGACACAAATTTGTCTGGTCTGAATCTGGAGAGAAATATGCACAGATCAAGCACCATTTTCAAGTGATGTGAGAGACAACGGGAGAAGGAATTTTCACTGGAGGAGGTGTTATTATGTATTATGGACTCATATTTTGCCCAGAAGCAATTCCTTAAAGTTAAAATGCCTTAATGATGGATTTGTTTCTTACAAACACGTGACATTTTCACCTCGCAAGACGTTAAATGAGTGACTTGAGTTTTGCGAAATATATAGTGATGTTTTTTTTTTTTGACGGCACCCATTCACTGCAGAGCATCCATTAAGCAGTGCATGTAAGTGCCATAGTGGCAGACTGCATTATGCATTAAACGTTTTCTATGCAACGATTTTACAGAGGCATTCATAATTGTAAATTGAATTAAATGTATTTAAATTCAGTTAATCTTTTTTTTTTCAATTCAAAAAGAACTGAAAATAAATTTAGACTTTTGTTTTTAGTAGTGAAGAACAGCTGAAAGGGCTCAACGAGTGTCCTATAGTGAAGCATCTGGTGACGATAGCTGATTAATCAACCTGTTTTTTTTCTTTGGGTCCTTTATTATCAAGTGACAGAATGCTAATTAGAAATGTAAAGTGGCCACCAGTCACATCTGTTCCCAAACTCATGCAGTCCTGATCACAGATGCTAATACGTGACCACAGACAGCCATGTGTGCTCATTTATGCAGATTCATACAAGTTCCTAAAACAGCATGAAACATTGGTAACACTTTATAAAAACCTCCATTACATAAACAGAAACTTAATTAGATTTTACTGCATGACTCTCAGGAATACTTGATTCTGATTGGTCCGTTATTTTTGTATAATGAGGCTAAACTGTGACTTTGACTGATGTGGTCTGTTCCTCAGGATTTAAAGGAATAGTTCACCCTGAAATAAAACAAGTTTATGAATGTCCTCACCCTCAGGCCATCTGATATGTAGATGAGTTTGTTTCTTCATCAGATTTGTAGAAATGTAGCACTGCATCAGTGTCTCAGCAATGGATGCTCTGCAGTGAATGGGTGCCGTCAGAACGAGAGTCCAAACAGCTGATAAAAACATCACAATAATCCACAGCACTCCAGTCCATCAGTGAACATCTGCAACTAAGCTTTAGAAACAAACAGAACAAGGGTTGCATTAAAAATGATGTACAATATTTATCTCAGATGAATGGATACACATGCAATCTGTCTTTCAGTTCCTTGCTGTTGGCTGTTTGTTGTCCATACTCTCAACTCCATTATTCACATTGTATCATGCTGAAATCCATTATAGTTTCACAATGTAAAACAACTAAATAACAACTAAAACAATTAAAATCAGTTTTTGTTAATTGACATAAAGCAAACATAAAACATAAATATTAGAAAAGCTGGCAAATAACTGAAATAAAATCATTAAATGTTGAAATAAATGCAAATTAAAGCTAAATAGGAACTTAAGAACTTAACAAAATAATTAACACACAAACCTACATGAAAACTGAAAATGCAAAAGCTAATTCTAAATAGCAATAGGTACTATAATAGTATATACAATACCACTGGTTTCACACACAAAAAAATGTTACAGATAATGTTACAATTAGAAGACGTTGTTGCCAGAGACGAGATCATGGCCAGATGCTCTCCGTCATTATCCATGATCCAATCTGATGAAGAGCTTCAAAGCCTTAATGTTTTGCAGATTAAACACACGCGTGTGCGTTACTGATCACATACAAGCATTTAAACACACAGACACATGAGAAAACAGGAGGACTGATGGACAGCAGCAGAGATACTTGGCTGTTAATTTGCATTATTATAAATATATTTAATGCATATATTGTATGTATACATTATGCAAGCATTTAAACACACAGACACATGAGAAAACAGGAGGACTGATGGACAGCAGCAGAGATATTTGGCTGTCAATTTGCATTATTATAAATATATTTAATGCATATGTTGTATGTATACATTATGTATATATATATATATATATATATATATATGCTCAAGTAATGATAAACTGCTTGTGCTCTGGATGGCACACATTAGTGTTAATGAGTTTTAGCGTGGGGTAGCATGTGTTTGTTGACCTCTTAATATCTAAATGTGCTGGCATGTGGCAGCGGGACGCCTGATTATGCACATGACTTCAGGAGCAAAATGTTCACGCTGATGCACCTCATGCTATTATGTCATTTTACCTTGTGCTGCACTCACTCGTTGGCTGTTTTACTTTATATGTTTTGCTTTGTTATCCTTTAGTTTGCTTTGCAACGGGCTGGAAGTAATGAAGTAATCATTTCACTGGAAACGCACCTCAGCTTGAGTCCTGAGATGAGAGGAAAACAAGAAACTTGGGAAGAGCGACCAGTCTCATTCTAAAAGGCCTGATGTATTAAATATACATATTACAAGGCTTGTGTTGATTCTAAAACAAGTTGTGTAAAGTCAGTCATGAATTATTCTCATCAGATATGGTTATGGTCCTTTAGTATCATGTGGGAAATAAGAGTTTGAGGTTTAGTAAAAAAAAAAAAAAAATGACAATGATAATGATAATATATAAATAGCTGTCTTTAATTTCAAATCTGTGTGAATATTGTAAATTTTGAAATAAATAAATAAATATAATAAACCGATAAAATGGGTATTTTTGCAAGAGTAGCATATTTTAATTGCTAAAGGGGAATGAAATTTGGGCCACACTAGAATTGTTTTTCTTTTTTAAACTAAGTTTAACCACAATGTGTGATAGATAGATAGACGGATGGATGGATGGAAGATAGATAGATAGATAGATAGATAGATAGATAGATAGATAGATAGATAGATAGATAGATAGAGGATAGATAGATAGATAGAGGATAGATAGATAGATAGATAGATAGAGGATAGATAGACAGATAGATAGATAGATAGATAGATAGATAGATAGATAGAATGTAAAAATATGTAAACAAAAAAGAATAATAATAAAAAAATTAATTTAAAATTTCATTTCTGGATGGCTGTGAATTACAGCCAGCATTAGTTTGGTTTGGTGTAAACTCACGCAGATCAAGGAGAGCAGGCACTGCGTGGTTAAACTGACGTGTTTCTTTATGGTTTGTGTTATGAAGAGCGGTGGGTTAATGAAGTGTGTGTGTGTTTCCTCTGGTGAGCTCTGAGGGAAGCTGGTATATTTCTGAAGCGTGATGCAGAGTTTATATGACGGAGGCTTTACAGCTGTTCTTCCTCTCAGAATGAGCGTACAGAAACCTGTCAGCTGCTGCACTCAGCAAACGCATGTTTACACGGAGACGACGCCTCATTAGAGCATGATAACCGCTGATAACGGCCTTCATCTGGCACAAACAACACTAGTCGCTCACTAGTAGGCAGATGCGTTTTCTGTGTGTGCATGTGTGGACTAACATGATTTATTGCTGCCTTTCTGTACTCTTAATATATTTAATGCATATAATATTCTATTGACCTGAATCAAACTTTGAATATCTTTTTTTTGGCTCTTAATCTAATCATATTAAGACTTGAGTAGCAGTATGCAGCTAATGAGCCGTATTCAGATAATGAGGGAAAACTAGGCTATATCACTTGAAATTAGATTTAAAGTGACACATTATTAATAATAAGAGCGTTCTAACTCACGTTTTATCCACATGGAGCAGATCTGGAATTTATGTTTAGTTTTGAAGTCAGCATGAACAAAATGCATGTTAAACTCCGCCCCTAAAAGCTCACGCTCATCTGCATACACCTCGGGTCACGCCCACATCTCAAAATAACCGACGCATTTGAAGTAAAAGTCTCGCCCCACATTTTTATTTTTTATTAATCTGTTACCAGTGTTAAGTTTAGTATAATTTATATACTTTTTTGTAAATATATTGAATTAGAATATTAGGATTAAAATATTTAGAAATTATTTTTACATTTTCTGTTTTCACTTTTTTAGTTTTAGTTAGTTTTAGCATATTTGAATGTCTGTAGTTTTTATTATTTTTGTATTTATTTGTTTGTTTGTTTTTTTTAAATTCACATTAAACTAAACAAAATATAGATGTTGCCTTGGCAATAGCAGCAGTAAAGTAAGTTTGCATGTGTGCATGTTTTTTTTCTATTGAAGCCCATTTCCACCATGGAAGAAATACATAAAAAGGTAATTGTGACTTTCTTACAATTTTTATATATTGTATAATATAATATCAGAATTGTGACAAGTCGCAAATACCTTTTAATTTAATTTAATTTGTATTTAATTTTATTTAATTGTATTTAATTTTATATTATTTTATATTATTTTATATTATTGTATTATTATTTTATTTTATTTTATTTTATTTTTAATTTAATTTTATATTATTTTATTTTTATTTTATTTTTTATTTTTATTTTTTATTTTTTTTATTTTATTTTATAAAAGTTATTTAGTTAACTATAATAACCCTGTCTGAAAATGTCCTCTTTGAACCTTCACAAACACCAATGTCAACAATTTTCCTTTTTCAAGCTCATTACACATTAAATCATTTCAAGACGTAATGAGTAGGGGCTAAACCGTGGGTGTCAAACACAACGGTGAAACATCTAACCAGTGCGATTGCCTTAGACACCATATGAAGCAGTTCTTCTCCGACCTTCAAACAGCTGCTCTGAGGTCAGATGACGAGCGGTGACTGTGTCTGGATCTGATGAATGGAGCTTGTCATTGTGTAGATAGAGGAGCAATGAGGTGACGAAGAGCAACTGAACAAAATGATCATCATTACCCAGAATGCACCTGTACACCTCCAGACGGATGACCTCATACGCCAGATGGGAGCCATCAGAACATTACATGATAAATAGGGATGTTTTTTTATTTTTTAGCCAGGTACCGTTATCAAACAGCTCAGAGCAGGAAAGTCAAGCTTTTCAGAATGTTATCCAAGACGCTTCATAACTAAAAAAGTTGATGTGAAATGCAGTTTGCAAAGAATTTTATTTTCATAAACTTTTTTTTTTTTTTTTATTGAGATTTTTACTTTTTTACCTTTTTTAACCATTTTTGGTCACACTTTATTTTAAGGTCCAAATCTCGCTATTAACAAACCAGTAAATGTGACTTTTGCCTCTATGAAGTCCTAATTAGCTGTTTATTAATAGTTAGCTGTTAAGTTTAGGTATTGGGCAGTATTAGTGATGCAGAATATGTGTTTTATATATATTTAATTACAATGATGTAACTGCATTAAATACTGTATAGAATATAAAACAATTCTATAAAAAACAATAGTGGATTTAACATTAAAATGCAACATCTAGTGTTAAAATGTAGGGTTTTATTATGTAACCTTCTTCATTTAAATACTTTGGTCAGTTCAAGAATAATTTATGCAATTTTATATTATTTAATTGGAAGAATTAAAAGCAGAATTAATTTGAGAATTAATTAAAAGTTGTGTGTCACGTTCAACTGGTTGAGGTTGATTTGGGGTTTAGAAAGTAATTAGTAAGAAGTAATGCAGTGCTTTTTAGAGCACATTAATCTAATTACACTGTTGAAGATGTATTAATCAGTAGCTAGTAATTAATGACTTTTTAAGAGTACCTTACCCAACACTGATTGTCACTGATTTACATGTTCGCGTAGTGTTTCTTTACATTTTGTCCATTACAAAGAGTTTTTTTTTTCCTTTTTTAACAGCATTTGCAAGCAGTCAGCGGGGCCTTCATGGATTCTCCATACAACGACAACACGTCTCTTCAGACGTCCACCTCCAACCTCAACATATATATATATATATATACAGTATATGTGTGTGTGTGTGTGTGTGTGTGTGTGCGTGTGTGTGTGTATAAACCTTGCTGCGTGTACTGCGGGACTAACCTGGACTTGTCACAGCACTTACATATTGTTGCTTTTTTGTTGGTTTGATTGCGACTGTCGTCCCCAATTGTAAGTCGCTTTGGATAAAAGCATCTGCTAAATGATTAAATGTAAATGTAATGTAGGTTAAAAAAAAAAGTTGAATTGTACATAGAAAAAGGACCTTTGCCATCTTGCTCCAACAAAAGTGATTTGAATGCACCTGATGTCATAATTATGACTCATAAATATGAACTTTCCATGAGGTCTTGAACGCACCATCTGTAGTTGAAGTGACTATTAAAACCGTTGCTATCAGCTGATTGATTGGCAACAATGTCAACAGACCCTTCAAACTACTGCATACTTCCTCAAAACCTCCAGTTCACAAAAAAAAAATAAGAAAAAAATAAATAAATAAATAAATCAGTCACTGGCAAAAAATTTGTAATTTAATGAAATATTTCCTATTTTTATTTAATTAGAATACATACATATGCAGAGTTCTGGCATGAAACTCTAGATGGCGCAGTCCGATAGGTCTAACTCAATCTGACCTAATGACATCATTATCACATGGCACAGCTGATTGGTTCTCTCCTGTATCGGTAGCCAATGAGCTCGCTGCTCAACATTCAAATATATGACTAGTGCTTGCCGTACAAGTTGTAGCTTGCTTCAGAAACCCTCCACCTTCCCCAGCTCCACCTGTATAGATCTGCTACGAGGTGATTCATGTATGCTATATGGGGGTTATTTTGTGTATGTTATATTTGCAGCAGCAATATTTCTTACATGCTCACAGCAGCATGTTGTGGATGTATTGGCTGTAGCAAGTCTCTGTACTTGCTCTGCCGCAGCAGCAGTAGTGTAGCAGATCTATTCCGCCAAGACCAAATACATTAACATTGTCATGTACATTACCATGCCAATCCCTCCGTATGTATTAGTAAACACAAACCTCATGCCAACCAGCCCATATTGACAATGAAGCAGCATTTAGCCTCAGTGTTTCGCATTTTTCAGGGAAATCAGTTTAAGAATGGCTTACTTATCCATTCCCATTTGAAGAGACTTTAACATCAGAAAACATAACTCTCCAGTTTCAGTAAACCATAATATCAACCAATTACCGGTGATATTACAAGCAGTGTCAACAGACCTCCTTCTCTCCCATTTAATTGTGTGTTTTTTTTTTAACACGGTCTCTTTTGTTAAGGAAAAAAAAATAAAACCATAAAAAAATAGCCCTGTCAGCTTCAGTCCAAGTTCATAGAGTACTGTTATCACGTGCAAGATAATATTAGTGCTTGGATGATCCCGAATCTCCTCTTCCGTCGGTTACAGATATGCCAGCTCATTAATTCAATCATAGCTTATTTTTCAATGCCCAAGATACTTTTTCTCTGGACCGTTGATGGTCCACAGAGTTACTAATGGTCTGCTAGATCTCTGAACTGAGACATGACTTTAATTCCAGCACGATTAATTAGACTGTGGAGGAGGAGGTTCAGGTTCAGAGGTTAAAATGCATTTAGTATGCAGTCGCTCTAGTATTAAGCCGTTGGTGAACTCATTTTGTGGGGTTTTAGTTCAGGGATGATATAGTGTGAACTCTGACAGTCTGAACCATCTATTGCAAGATGTTGTCTCGGCGACTTTACTTGACAAACACAAAAATGCATATAGGATGGGTAATAATGTGGCATGTTAATAATGATGTGATGAGATAAAGTAAACTAACAAAAAAGTTTTTCTTTGCCCATACATGAAGGATGCATGTTTTAGCTCTGGAGCATTTGACTCACACCACAGAAAAGGTGACAGATACTGATACACAATATTTAGAGACATATCAAATATATGTTAAGAAGAAGTGGAATGGATAGGGATGACAATTCCTGTAATTTCCTTCAGGAGTTTGGCAGCAGGGCTGTGGTCTTTTTCTGGCCGTGGTTGGATCTCAGAGATGTGGCACAGCTCGGTGTCGTGTTTAACTCCGTTTGTGTGCTTGGCTCCGGAGTCAGTGGAGACATAGGTGCCCATCACACCACACCACGATGTGCCTTAGGGAACATAAAGCCGCCCATCCGTGTGGAATGATCCGTCTCGTATTGGAGGTACGTTTTCGTTATAGTAAATTTGAAGACTCTTTAAAGCCCTTGTGTTGACTCGTCTGACCTCAGGCCTGACAGCACAATATCCAGGTTCCCTTTCAGAGGCAGTGCGTGTGGCTCACAGCATGACGTTCACATGTGGAGGATGTTATACTCATGTAAAGACCACAGGATAAGCAAGGATGATCTCAACGGATTATATAATCCAGTAAATACTATAATGCACCATTATTACTCAGCTCTCTGGGATAATTTATTCTCATTGGGCATTTGCATCACATACAGTATTTACATTTCTTTTAAAACAAGCCTTTTATTTGAATTAACGCTGTGTTTATTTAATCAAAAATCCAAACGGATGTATTCTATTTTAATATATTTTAAAATGCAATTTAATTTTGTGATTCTAATATGCTGATTTAGTGTCAGTGTGCTTTGAACATAATAATAATCAGAAATGTTTCTCGAGCAGCAAAGCAGCATATTATACTGATTTCTGAAGATCATGTGACACTGAAGACTGGAGCAATGATGCTGAAAATACAGCTTTTAAAACGGAGAGTTCCGGTCCTTGATTCTGATTGGCTGAGCCGCGTTCAAAGCTGTTGTAAATTACTCTACAAACACACACCTTTGTTTACTTCTGTGTGTTGCTACAACTGTTTCTGAGGAGCTACATTGTTTGGTGGAAGAATACTGTGTTTATTAATATCATTACACTTGATTTGCTCTGTTTTATTTCGTGAAACCTTACTAAGTATATGGAATAACCGTTTTATAACAGCTAAGTTATTTATAACAGCTTCGCGTCGTGCCTAACAACGCCCCTTAGCTGTTATACATTCACTGTAAACCACGGCTTCACGGGGCTTATTGCTTTATTTCATCACATAAATAAATTATATTTTACTATATATTCACATAGAACATAGTTATTTGACATTGCAAAAATGTTTACACAATATTACTGGTTTTAATATGTGAAATAAATACAGCTTTGGTGAGCAGAAGAGACTTCTTTCAAAAACAATAAAGATTACTAACTTTTGACTGCACTGTAAAAAAAATTCCGTAAAATTTACGGTAAAAAAACGGCAGCTGTGGTTGCCGGAATTTTACCGTAAAAAGTACGGTAGCGACATTTTAGGTTTTACGGTTTTAACTCAAAATGTATAGTTAAATACCGTAATTTAATTAACTGATATAATGTTAATATACCAAGTACTGAAATCTGTTTTGTATCTTTGTAATACACTGATAACCACCAAATGCAGGAGGTGATGAGAAAGTCACACGATGAACCAAAGCCCATCACAAGCAGCTTTTAAATAATAACATATATAGAAGGTGCACAGCGTCATTCACACAAACACTAAACACCATCACGGTAACACACATGAAACTGAAATAATGCAATAAACATTCATTTAACAACATTAGGTGTAACACACAACCCTAATATACAAAACTGATACGAAAAAACTAAGAAGAAACATAGTTATTTCAACAAAACAACATCAAATTTGAAATGTAACGCAGGGAATTCTGGGAATGTCAATTTACGGTTATTCACTGTAAATTATACGGTCTTTTTCACTTCCAAAAACGGTATACTACCGTAAAATGTATGTCTAATACAGTTTTTCACCGTATATAGTAGGGGAATTTACCGTTAACCATTTAACAGGTTTTTACTGTAGCATTTTTACAGTAGTTTACCGTTAAATTCACGGTCATTTTTTACAGTGTGGTATATATTTGAAGAATTAGTGTCATTAGCTAATTAAGAAATTAACTCCTTTCCGGGTCATGCAGATGTGAGATGTGAGTAGCCATGTAATATGATCAATAATATACAGTCAGGTTTCAGGATCCTGATCTGCCTGTTGGGTTTTATTTTGTTATAATAACCATGAAAATGGCTATTTACTCTTAAATATTTGCTTCCAGCTGAACTCGCCTTGAATCAAAATCAGTCATTGAATCCATTCTGCAACAAAGAAATGATATCCACGGTTCGAAAACATGATTTTAAAGAGCAAGACCACGATAAGAGCTCATCAAAACTGTCCTTGACAGCCACATGATTTAAAACCTATGATTTCCGCCTATGATTTAAAACATTTTGACATTATTCTGTATTCTTTTTGTGTTTTGTTTTTTGATATTACTGACTCTTGCAAAGTATGTACTGTACTGTATGTGGGCTCTTCTGACTGTTGAACATCTCTTCTTGTCTTTCAGATTGAAAGGGACATGTTGCAGCCTAAAGGACGTTTATATTAAAGCATGTTTTCTAAAGAATGAAATGCTTTGAGACACTTTGTTTGCTGCAGGAGCACAGTGGAAACCTGGTTAGAAGACACGGAAGTGGAGGAGCTTGAAATGAACAATATCTACTATTGTTTGATTATCAAGTGGATTCATGCTGGATATATAGAGTCATAATTGTAAAATCTTTAATGTGCTCTACATGTCTGCAAATGTTAGGATTAGTAGAATCAATTGCATTTCGCAGTTGAATCACAAAATGCATTCCATATTTTGGCTATGTGGTAAAGACAGACTGTATAAAATGTGCAACATTCTCCTCAAAAATGAGCGAAATAATTAAAAAAAAGAGAACTTTAGTATTTTTATTAGAGCTACTAAAAAAGTAATAAATAAATCATTTTAAAAATAATAGTTTTAATGATAATATGCATCTAATTGTTGATTGTTGTTTATGCATTAATGAAAAACAAGTGCATAGTTGATGAAATGTGAACATATATTGTGTATAAATGGAGAAAATGCAGTGTATGCTGGTCAGTAGGAGACTGACTCTAGCTTTTGACTGAGTTTCATTCAAGCATCAGCTGTTCACACATATGCATGCATGCGTATGAATGAATATGAATGACCTGCTTGCTCAATATCGGTCCGGTCTGTAATTTGTGAGCTAGTATCACCGGACGCTCTTTGTAAACGCACGCCTGATGCCAGCACAATACAGCACTGTGTTTCACACGTTTGATTTGCTGCTGAAAAATCCAAGCAGTTACAGTCATCACAAATTCTACCGTTAAATGTATGATGGAAACATATGGATGTGATAAATATGTAAATATTCTCCCTTTATTAAAAAATAGCAGCCTAAACGGCATAGGATGACACTGATGTAACAATTTGGAGCATATAAAAACAACCACCAAGAAGTGTCAGAATGTGTCTCATCCGTCCCTTAACAAAATAATCTGCATAGATTTCATCAAAGTCATCACTTCTGTAAGTTTTGCCTTAACTATACGGTGGTGGTTGTTTGCACATGATGTACGTTTTAAATTCATGATCATTTTACTCATTTGATTCATGCATTTTTTTTTAAATATAAAACAGAGATATATAGATATATGCTATTTCAATCATGACAACTCTCGGAACATTTTAGCATGGTGATGGATATGACAATGTTAGGTCTTGGTGGCTTGGTGGAAAAGATCTGCTACGCTGCTGCTGTTGGTTATTGCTGTAGTTGTAGATTATTGCTGCTGCTGCAAGCAAGTACAGGAACTTGCTACTGCCAATGCATACGGCGATATGGTGCCGTGAGTATTTAAGACATGCTGCTGCTGTACAAATAGCATATAAAATAACCCCGTAGCAGATCTATACAGGTGGAGCTGGGGAAGGTGGAGGTAACTTTTTTTCAGAGAACATTCTTCTGTGTTAACATTTAGTACTGCAAGAACAAGTCAATATAAAGGTCTATTGGACACAAGTGTGCAAATACACTTTAGTGACTGTTCATCTATACAACAGTTCAATCACCATGACTAGTCCAATGCTTGTTGGGAACAAATGCAATAATGTGCACTCTTTCCTCTGGTTCTTTTGACCTGGAATGACCTGCGTCCGCTGTCTGGAGGCTTGACCATCTGCTGGAAATGAACCGTGAAACGCTGTCTCTGCATTTAATGGCCTCTCAATAGTAATTACACACCACAAACCAGCCAGAGATCACTGATAGAGGTGCATTAGATGATGTAACACTATTTCTCTCTGTCTCACGCACTCTTTTTTTACTCACACATGGATAAAGTCTAGAGCTGAGAGCTAACCATAACATTTCCGTTCAGCCCAGAAGGTAACCATGATTATGTAGGTTTGTATTGAACCAGCAGGGGCCTACTGGAGAGTGCCGTAACCTGCCAAACACATTAGAAGACAAATTATCATCATGATTTGTCTTCCAGTTTGCCCAGTTTCATTAAAATGCTGGGCCGG
>NW_015506246.1:360511-362119 GCF_001515645.1 Sinocyclocheilus grahami | reverse complement strand
TATGCAATTTTATATTATTTAATTGGAAGAATTAAAAGCAGAATTAATTTGAGAATTAATTAAAAGTTGTGTGTCACGTTCAACTGGTTGAGGTTGATTTGGGGTTTAGAAAGTAATTAGTAAGAAGTAATGCAGTGCTTTTTAGAGCACATTAATCTAATTACACTGTTGAAGATGTATTAATCAGTAGCTAGTAATTAATGACTTTTTAAGAGTACCTTACCCAACACTGATTGTCACTGATTTACATGTTCGCGTAGTGTTTCTTTACATTTTGTCCATTACAAAGAGTTTTTTTTTTCCTTTTTTAACAGCATTTGCAAGCAGTCAGCGGGGCCTTCATGGATTCTCCATACAACGACAACACGTCTCTTCAGACGTCCACCTCCAACCTCAACACCAGCTTCTCCAGACCAGCCGAGCAAGAAGAGGAGGGCAAGTTCTCCAGCGACGCCATCTGGCTGTGGGTGGCCGTCATTGCAACCATTGGCAACATTGTGGTGGTAGCGGTGGTGTGCGCCTGTGCCTTTTAGACCCCGTAGTCTGCAAGAACACAGCCTGAACTCTTGATCCCTCACCCGTCTGCACTTAGCACAGTATGTAGTATGCAAGCAACAACATTCTGTCTCCTTCCTCCAAAAACGGCCCCTTTGAGTGCATCTAAAGGCAGCCTATCGATTTCAATTTTATTAGCAGTATATAGATCTGTTTTGTGGCTGAACCAAATAATGGGTCGGTTTATTCGTCAGAAGGGGTTGGTTACAGTTTGCTTGGTTATGTAAGCCAGCATTACACAGCATCTGTCAACTGTTGATCAACCAAATCCATGGGACACGTGTCTCCGGATAGGACTCAACTAAGTGTGCATGTTTGCGGGTGTCAGTTCTCACTAAATCAGGTTGTCAACGCATTTACCTTGAGTTAACTTTGCTTCTGCCCGCTTCTCTCCGCTTCTGCCTCTTCTGGTGGAGTCAACATTGTTTTGCTCTATTTTGGGGCAATATAGGACCAATATATGATGCATGACGACATATATTAGCTGCAAGTGTGAGAATGTGTTGGTGCATTCAAGTCGAGTCAGAAATATTGCATTTGATTGAGTGGAACGCACGGAAGCGACGCCATAAAATGTTAAGTGTGCAACTTTTCTGAGTTGAACGATGTCAGATGCAATGGATGCAGGGTCTATATTTAAGAGTAAATTTGTCAAAATTAATGAAATAAGTAGGATTGCAAACCGAAAACAATATCTAAGTTGCATGCATGGAATTACATGCATAGTAATTATGACAAAATATACAGTATAATGATTCAATTTACAGCATCTTCATAAAGTGAATAAAAACAAAGCAAAAATACATTCAGTGCATTATTATCCATCATTTTGTGAATGATCAATTTTGTAGCACACTCTGTTCTATTTCTATTTTTATCTAAGCTACTTGTTTTTCTTTTATTTATTATAAAAAACTTGACCCTCTAACACTAGCATTCACTATTTTTCTATTATATCTACTAGTTTTCTTATTTTATATATATATATATATATATATATATATATATATATATATATATATATATATATATATGTGTGTGTGTGTGTGTGTG
>NW_015506246.1:360005-360471 GCF_001515645.1 Sinocyclocheilus grahami | reverse complement strand
TATATATATATATATATATATATACACATACTGTATATATGATAGTCTCTGCACATTAAGCATGTATAGGATGTGTTCTAACAAAAAAAAACAAAAAAACATAACTTTTCAGTTTTTGTCCTGCTTTAGTCAATCATAATACCAACCACAAACCCACTGCTCTCTCATTTAATTGGGTGTTTTTTAACACAGTCTCTTGTGTTGTGAGTTATGTCAGCTTCAGTCCGAGTTCATATTTTAGTGATCACGTGCAAGATAATATTAGAGCATGAATGATCCCGAATCTCCTCTTCTGTGGGTTACAGGTATATGCCACCTCATTAATTCAATCAAAGCTCATTTTTTCCAAAGCCCAAAAGTCTTTTTTCTGGCCTGTTGATGGTCCACACAGTTACTAACGGTCTGCTGGATCTCTGAAGTGAGACGTGGCTTCAGTTCCAGCGCGATTAAGCAGACCGCGGAGGAG
>NW_015506246.1:359374-359995 GCF_001515645.1 Sinocyclocheilus grahami | reverse complement strand
AAAAAAAAAAAAAAGTTTTCTTGGCCCATACATGAAGGATGCACATATATTTACGCCCAAATGATTTCATATTTTGTTGAAATATTTTGGGTTAAGGAATTAAAGGCTGTCTTTAAATCTTAAATGCATCAGGCTCAGATTTGTCGCTCTGTGCTGAAGCCGACTGAAGGCTTGAATAGTGTCTCTTTGCCCCTGTAATTTCCTTCAGGAGTTTGGCAGCAGGGCTGTGGTCTTTTTCTGGCCGTGGTTGGATCTCAGAGATGTGGCACAGCTCGGTGTCGTGTTTAACTCCGTTTGTGTGCTTGGCTCCGGAGTCAGTGGAGACATAGGTGCCCATCACACCACACCACGATGTGCCTTAGGGAACATAAAGCCGCCCATCCGTGTGGAATGATCCGTCTCGTATTGGAGGTACGTTTTCGTTATAGTAAATTTGAAGACTCTTTAAAGCCCTTGTGTTGACTCGTCTGACCTCAGGCCTGACAGCACAATATCCAGGTTCCCTTTCAGAGGCAGTGCGTGTGGCTCACAGCATGACGTTCACATGTGGAGGATGTTATACTCATGTAAAGACCACAGGATAAGCAAGGATGATCTCAACGGATTATATAATCCAGTAAA
>NW_015506246.1:358470-358729 GCF_001515645.1 Sinocyclocheilus grahami | reverse complement strand
TTATACATTCACTGTAAACCACGGCTTCACGGGGCTTATTGCTTTATTTCATCACATAAATAAATTATATTTTACTATATATTCACATAGAACATAGTTATTTGACATTGCAAAAATGTTTACACAATATTACTGGTTTTAATATGTGAAATAAATACAGCTTTGGTGAGCAGAAGAGACTTCTTTCAAAAACAATAAAGATTACTAACTTTTGACTGCACTGTAAAAAAAATTCCGTAAAATTTACGGTAAAAAAACG
>NW_015506246.1:350917-355656 GCF_001515645.1 Sinocyclocheilus grahami | reverse complement strand
AGCTAACCATAACATTTCCGTTCAGCCCAGAAGGTAACCATGATTCTGTAGGTTTGTATTGAACCAGCAGGGGCCTACTGGAGAGTGCCGTAACCTGCCAAACACATTAGAAGACAAATTATCATCACGATTTGTCTTCCAGTTTGCCCAGTTTCATTAAAATGCTGGGCCGGTTGTTCAAGTGACCGGTCATCTGTTAATGGCTCAACAGAAGGATGCAATCTGCTCTGATTGAGTGCAGTGCAGTTAAACTGCAGTCATCGCTGCTGCCTGTGATCACAGAGCTGCTTCAGAGCATGTTTGACCTCATCTGTCGTTTCTCACCATGACTAAATGTAGAGCCGGAGGCCAATTCTAATTAAACATCATTTGTGAGGATTACAATAATCTAAGCTGTTCTTTATCATTGTCAATGCAGGTTAACAGGTGAAAACGACGAGTATAACATTATTTACCCAGTTTCCATAAATAATCTTGACAAACAATTGTTTTATTTTCCAAAGCTGCATGATTAAAGTGTTAAAATAAATAAACATACAAATAAATAAACTGATGTTTTGTGCAGATTAAACGTGGCACAACATGCAAAATTCATAAAAGTTTGGACATTTATATTGTTAATTGTAATTGTTAACTTATTTTCAGAACAGGTTAATATAGGCCATTTATATGTGTTTTAACAGTGAAATAATTGTCTGTAATATTTCTGTAATATTTATTCTGTTTATTAACGTTTATTTTTCTTAATTTTGCATTAAGGATAAAAACAATGCGTAAAGCCAGAATCCATTTAAATGTCTTATCGATGACAATTTTGGAAAAAAAAATAAAAATAATAAATCTTCACAAACAGTAGTATACTCAAAGATGTAGGATGCAAGCTACAGAAAACATATTTTCGGATTTTTTGTAAATATGTAAACATGACATACCATGCAAAATCAGTAACAGACATTCATACTTTTGTTTTGTTTATTGAGTTTTAATTCTTGAATGAAAAGGCTGCATAACGAATCTGAGTAACAGGTCGTATTTGTTAAAACAGCAGGATTCTTCTCCAGCATCACTCACTGCCGTTGTGTCATCATGACCTCTCAAAACCCTTTTATCTCCAGCCTTTTAACTCGCTACTCTGTTTATTCTGAACTTCTCGTCATAACAGAGACAGTGACTCACACGCTTTTAAAAGCATTTGCCTAGTCAGGTCTTTCTAACATCATGCTACAGCGACACTTAATCTCTACGATAATGAGTCCAAGTTCATGCTGTCCTCCCGAATGAAGCAAACACACTGCAACATTTAAAGGGAAAGTTCACCCCAAAAATGAAATTGGCTGTTAATTTACTCACTTTCAGGCCATTCAAGATGTAGGTGACTTTTTTATTGTTTAGTAGAACAGTAAAACATATTTTTAGCGGAAACTGTGTGATTCTGATTCATACAATGCAAATCAATGGCTACCATCAAAAATTCAATTGGTCACGTTGACAGCAGTCGTTAAGTTCCCCATAAGATGTAGTTTCCCAAAAGGTCTCCACATGGTGTGGCGCTGAATCACCAGGTTCAGTTTACTGGACTTCCTTCCAAGAATCGCTCACCATATACAAAAAAAGTCCTCTTTTGCTTCTCTCAGACACAGTGGGATGTGGATCGAACTTTGTTATGCTCTTTTAGCAAGAGTCCAAGTTTATTAAGCCTTTGGCAGACAGTCATTGGCAAAGACATTCAAAGCAGCTGGAGCTCTTGTTTAATTACATGCAAGGATTAAAGTTTAATTTCCAAAAGACAAAATGAATATCATATTCGGAGCAAACAGGGCTTATAAGAAAAGTTATATATATATATATATATATATATATATATATATATAATGGTCAAATAATATATGAGGAAAAAATTAGTAGCTAACAATTTTTAAAAAATATATTTTAACTTTTTTTTTAATAGCAATATATATATTTTTTTATAATTTTTCTTATTATTTTCTAATGTGCTAGGCAATTTCACTACCATCTGCATTACTTAATCTAACACTTTTCTATTGGATTAAACTGTATTTTAAAGTTAAACATTTAATTTGAAATTATCATAAAGTGCACTTTTTAAAAGTGTTAAGAACCAGTCATGAAAGTGTCTTTTCATGAAAGTGGGCCTTTTACTTCATTAATATTATATGATCTGCAAGTACAGTTTTTTAACACTTTTAACTGTTTTTAACAAAGATATGTAAGCTGTTTGAAATAGATCATTAGGTCACTGAGTTCCAATTTATGTTAGGATGCAACATCAGATCAGACAGCAAAACAGCTCACTCATTTTTGGAAAAGAGTCATAAAATCATTTGACAAAACCCAGCACCCACCACAGACACAGAGCAATGTTGCATCATACTGAAAATGCCATTTAACTGACTCAATCTTGACTACATGCGAGGTTGAGAAGTTTTGTTGAAAACTAGATTTATATGACAATTGCATGAACAAAAGCTGGCGAAATGCAAGGACTAACATGAGAGAAAGAGGCTCGGGTTCAATCGGGGGAGGGAGGCTGCGAGCGCTTGATGCAGGCCAGCCGCAAGAAGAAGGAATGTGTCTGCCGGAGAATGAGAGACAGCGAGGGAAACGCAGAGGAGGAGACCGGGTGGAAAGTGGGAGGGAGTATTGAGAAGCGTGTGTGTAAAGCATGCATGTGTGTGTGGCATGGCTGTTGAATGAGTGGGCCTTGTGTAGCTGCTTCTCTGCCCCAGAGCCTCATGTCAGAGCAGTGTGTGTCTGTGAGTGCGCTTGCACGTGTTTGCAGGAGACAAACCACCGGCCACCGCAACTAACCGCCGGAGAAACTGCACAGCATTGGTATTTCTCAAGCTCAGCACAAGCCACACGAGTTTTCTCCTGTGCGATGAGAGGAATGAGAGTGTGGAGAGCTCTTTGCGTTCTCTCTCAGAGTGTGATTCTGGTGGTCCTCCTGATCCCTCAGCAGGGAAATGCCCACCCACAGTGCCTGGACTACAAGCCTCCGTTCCTGCCTCCGGAGCCCCTGCTCTTCTGCAAGGAGTACGCCAAATTTGGATGCTGTGACTTGGACAGGGATAACCGAATATCCCAGCGCTTCTATCAGATCATGGACTACTTCGATCAGACTGGATTCATGACCTGTGGGAAGTACATCCGCAGCATTCTTTGCCAGGTGAGTCTCAGGTCAGGCTGATTGATTTCTTTGCTGTTTTAAAAAATCTCTGTAGAAATGCACATAGCAGAATTTAAATGCATTGACAGGGTTGTTGAGTGAAAACAAATACAAAAAAGTTTATATCTTTCTCAGTTCTCGCTGCTTGTGTTCTTTTTTTCATTATTTACGCTCACTTATTTTGGATGTGGATGTGTCGTACTTTCTTGTGCCCTGTCTTGTGTTGTACAATATGCAAAGAAAATTCTTTAATCATTTACACACTCTTTATATTTTGAAGAATGTTGGTAACCAAAGAGTTGCCGGTAGCCATTGACTTCTATAGTATGAAAATGAAACACATTATGGAAGTCAATGACTGCTGTCAACTCTTTGGTTACTAGAATTCTTCAAAATATAATATTTTGTGCTCAACAGAAGAGAGAAACGCATACGGGTTTGGAACAACTTGAGTTTACGTGAGTAAATGATGACGATTGTAATTTTTGGGTGAGCTGTCCCTTTAACTTTAATTCAATAAATTATCTATAGAAATGTATATATATAAGAATTTAAACAGCTGTACAGGGTTATTGGATTATATTTATTTATTACTTAATTATATTAATATTGCTATGAAATAAAATACACAAAATATAATAATTCAATATTCATAAATATTTTATATTTATATTAATTAAATTGTTTATCCAGTTATGTTAATAAATGATGCAGACTGTGTCCCATTCATCAGTGTTTATAGTACAGAGAAGGTTACATCATTGCATGAGTTACATCATTTTTGTTTTGGCTATGCTTTTATAAGGCTGGATGATTTCTGAATTTGCAATGAGCTATTTTTAGATGACTTTGGTTTAAATGTAAGATATTACTAGTTATGGTAATTGTGTGTGAATTTTACCCTACAGTTTAAAAAAATAAGCCCACACACGTTCAACTTAAGTCAACATAAACAAGATATATATATATATGTGTTATTTTTGGTGTATTGGAATAAACTGTTATGTAAACCCTTACGAAAAAGAAGTTTATTCAAGTGTGCTATTAGTATACTTCTTTTAAACTAAAAAATAGGAAAGTATACTTTTAGTCTATTTTGTATGTACTTCTCAGAAATATACTTAAAATGACATTTAAGTATACTTGACTTATAGCCTACTTAGAAAAAGTCTAAATATATTTGAGCTATACTTGTGTTCATAGAATCCGTGTTTTCATTGTTATACTGTAGGGGGCGCTAGTACACGTCTTCTGTACAGAATTTCCAAAAACACAAGTGAAGTAGAAACCGAAACAACAGATGTTTCCACATGTATTCTAACACGATCATCAGACATAAAACAGCATCAAAACTGTGTAACGTTGATATAATGTCGACCAATGAAGAGGTACTAATGACTGTCCAGCTTTGGGGGGTTGATCGACTTTATCTACGTTTTGATTATCATTCTGAATCCAATTCATAGTCTTTTTTTCAGCTTTTTGTTCAAAATGTTGTTTATTTCTTTTTTTTTCTTCTTTTTTTATGAAACTTACCCACATTCAAGTGTTT
>NW_015506246.1:349468-349720 GCF_001515645.1 Sinocyclocheilus grahami | reverse complement strand
TATGTACTTCTCAGAAATATACTTATTTAAGTATTTAAGTATACTTGACTTATAGCCTACTTAGAAAAAGTCTAAATATATTTGAGCTATACTTGTGTTCATAGTTTTCATTGTTTCATTGTTATACTGTAGGGCGCTAGTACACATTTTCTGTACAGAATTTCCAAAAACACAAGTAAAGAAGAAACCGAAACAACAGACGCTTCCACATGTAATCTAACACGATCATCAGACATAAAACAGCATCAAAAC
>NW_015506246.1:327560-349212 GCF_001515645.1 Sinocyclocheilus grahami | reverse complement strand
TATGTTCAGATATTCATGTAACAAAATATATACAAATTAATACCTAAATAGGGACATAGTAGTATACTTAAAGTATGATGTAAAATTCACTTAAAGAAAACTTACGAGTATACTTGCAGTATAAAACTACTAAACTAGTAGTTTACTGAGACTATACTTCAAAGTGTAGTATTCAAAAATGCTACTACAAGTATTAATTAGTAAACTATCAGTATACCTATAAGTTCACTTTTAGTTGCAGTACAAGCTAAAAATGTTGATGTAAACTAGTTTTAAGTGTACTTAAAGTTTACTACTGTTATACTTAAAGTATACTTAAAAGTATAGTTTAATATACTAGAAAGTGGGCCAATTTAGTCCCAATGAGTATTGAAATAGTACAATTACAAGTATACTACTAGTACACTGATATTTGTATACTTGCTACTTAAAGTATACTTAAAAATACTTAATAAAATAAACGTAAAGTATACTACTTTTTGGAAAGGGAAACCATAATTCCTTTCTGGGGCAAACCAAAATTAACATCCAAATTATAGTCACCTTCTTACATCATTGCAACTTCAAGGCTGCTGGGATTAAATGATAATAATTTACCATATGGTTTTGAGCTTGCAGTGGGATTGCGGTTGGCGAAGGGAACACCTGATTTATTTGACTACTTATTGTTGAAGCTGAGCTCAATGATTGTCTTTGTTGGAACATTTATCCCAGATACAGGGAGCTGCTTGTGTTCTCCAACCTGCAGAGAAGCAAAAATATATGCTTCCTCTCTAACTAGGCATATCATATTCCTGTGGAAAGGTCAGGGCAGCAAAGATACTGAAGAAAGAAAGAGCAAGAGTAGAGGATAGGCTACTTTCATAATACATCAGTTTTGAATCTGATTGGTCGAACTGCATTCCTAGAGAGCTGATATTAATTTCAACAGCACTGCTTTCCAGACTTTCATCAGTAGAGGTCGACAAGTGGCTGCCTTTATGAGTCAGTGAATCATTCAACATGCTGATTTTTTTAGGATCAACAAATCATTGAATTATTCACTCAACCAATTCATATGCATTCTTTCTGGATCAAAACAGGTGACCGTCAATATGAGTGAGTGATTGAATTGTTCACTCAGCCAATGAATTCAGATTATTTCAAGAACATACTTTAACTACACTACTGTTTGTTTCGTGGAGAACTTGACAGACCAAAATAGAAATACTGGAAATATCATGAAAATGCTTTGTTTATGAGTGCACACTGCAGTTGTCTCATCTGCCACTTGAAATGTGTGGGATGGATTCTGATTGGCTGTCAGTGTTTTTTTAATCATTCATCAGCTGGAAAAAAATAAAAAAGTGATTTTAATTATATTGTGTGTTCCATTGTTGTAATGAGCAGTCCACTGAAGGCGAGCGTAGTTTAACATCAATATCATTCTTAGAATGGTCTAAATATCCGCTTACTTGCGATTCAGAGGCTGCTGAGCACTCTTGCTCATGTCATTGCATTAATAAATAGCTGAATTTGGCAAAATATTGAATATGTAATTAGTAATCTTATTCTCAGGTATGGTCACAACTTTGGGATACCCTCCTGTTTTTTGTTGTTGTTGTTTTTCTGTGGTTCTTGAGAACCAAAACCAGATATGTAAGAAATGTTTGTTTCATGATGCATTAAAAGGGTTAAAATAATGACTCTTTCAACAGGGAAAAGCTGTAAACTCATAATTGCCTAACGAGTGACGGGCACAGATATATAAGCTAATGGGCTTTCAGGCCCAGTAGAGTGGAGCAAATGTGTTGATGAGTGAAACCCTGCAGGGACCATCTGTTGAACTAAATGATAACAACAGAGATTGTGAGCTCCTACAGACTCTCATAATTACAGAAGCATATCAACACAATTATACAAAGGACAAAAACAGAAGAACACAATGACTGGGCATGAACTTACAATGGGATCAGAAGGTATGGAGGACAAACATATGCAGTGCATCTGAAAGAAAGAGAGCATGGGAATCCTTTTTTTTGTTCAAAACAAGTAGACACTTGGCATTTTACTTAGAAGTGTTTACTATAATCTTGCATGTGAAACAATAGTTAAAACATTCAATACGACTCCTCAACTCATCTTATATGATATCCATGAAGCAAAATATCATGCTTCATCCCCCCCTTTTGGCCACACTACAGTGCCTGTGATGTGTTACGAGCGAGTTAGCCCATCAATCCAAGCCACTTTCAGGTCCATTATTTATTTAATGTCATTATAGTAATCTCGGATATCTTCCAGTCCCGAGCTGGCAGTATCGTTGCCAAGGCTGGCTTGGTCCTCTGATGGGTGTGGTGTTGTGGTTAACATAATGAGGGCTTGGTTAGTCCAAAATTTCCAAGAGTTACTGTATTTATAGCTCAAACGATCATCACCAGCTGCTGGATTGAATCCTGGGATCCCGGCTGTAGAGAAGACGTGCATAATGCCACGTTTGCCAGACGATGAGGAGGAGAGAAGCAGAAAGCCTTACACAGCAAATACCTTTCAGATGGATTAGTTATTTGAGATTAACTGAAAGTTTATTGAAGATAGGAGCAAGTCATTGTTCATGGGTCAATGCCATGACACTTTTTTATGGATCTATAAATTTATAAAAAAATGCAGTACATTAAAAATGCAACTCATACACTATTAAAAACGAAGGTTCTTTATTTGCATATATGGTTCTTTGACAGAGGATCTTTATAGCACAAGTATGAGTATTAAAATGGTCTTCACACTAAGCAAAAATGTATACTCAAAGGTTCTCTGAGAACCCAAAATAGTTATTCTAATCGTGTTGCAAAAAAAAGAAAAACCCTCAGAAGAATCCACATAAAAAAAAAAGAAAAAAAAGAAATCCTTTTTTTAAAACTGCTTGACTTAACAAAACCTATCGTGCACAGAAATGCAGAACAAAAACATAAAACAGTAAAAATGCATATCAGATCGTTCGAAAATGTATTTTCGAAAGTAATAATTAAGATATGTACGCTTGTATTCAGTGTGTAAGAAAAATGGCATGTGGCATAGAGGTTTTTTCAAAAACTGACAATTGAACATTTAACATTGCCATCAACAAATAAAATATACGTGCATTTCTAAGACCTTGGCATATGCGTTTTAAACTAAAGTTTTAAAATATTTTTCCTTTTTTATATAGCTAACTGTCATAAAGTCTCATACTCATGCTTAACACTTAATAGTTTAAAGTTATCGTCCTCAAAGGGATTTTGTCATCATTTCTCAGATTCAAGTTGTTCCAAACCTGTATGAATTTCTTTCTTCTATTCTTCTATGAAACACAAAATAAGATATTTTGATGAGTTGATAACCAAAGTTTCTGTCCCCATTGCTCATGCATATTTGCCACGTTCACCGTGCTTAAGTAAGGGATAATGCATGGCTAGCTGTGCATTAAACGGTTTTACTGCATACCTGCCAGCCAATCAGAATCCAGTATTCAGACAGACCATGGTATAGTACAGTATATCACTACACTAATGAATAATAGGTAATAGAGCTTTAGACAAACTTTCACTAATGTGACACTTTTAATGTGGTCAACGTAAAGCTGAATCTGTCTGGGACTGTTACTGTTAGAGAGGCTTTAGGATTCATATATCACTGTTGAAGAAATGTCCATGCTTTGATTTGTTTGTTTCAGGAATGCTCTCCTTACGCAGCGCATCTGTACGATGCAGAAGACGCAAACACCCCGATGCGGGAGCTTCCCGGCCTCTGCCGAAACTACTGCGAGGATTTCTGGCTCCACTGCCGTTACACTCTCAGCCTTCTGATCGACAACAACGAAACGCATGCTATCGAAGAAGACCGGAGCAAGTTCTGCAAATATCTAGAGCTGAAAGATCCCGAGTACTGCTACCCAAACGTCCTCTCCAACGCCGAGCTCAATGCCGACCTGGGAGACGTGAAGGCGGATCCGCAGGGCTGCATTCGGTTATGCCTGGAAGAAGTGGCGAATGGGCTTCGCAATCCTGTGGCGATGGTACACGCCAATGACGGCACGCACCGCTTCTTTGTGGCGGAGCAGCTGGGTTACGTGTGGACTTACCTGGCCAACGGTTCTCGGATCGACAGGCCCTTTCTGAACCTGACCCGGGCGGTTCTGACCTCACCTTGGGCTGGGGATGAGCGAGGGTTGCTCTGCATCGCACTGCACCCTCGCTTCACAAAGGTGAAAAAGGCCTACGTTTACTACTCTGTGTCTGTGAAGAAGCAGGAGAAGATTCGCATCAGTGAGTTTCTCGTGTCTGATTCGGATATGAATATGCTGGATCACTCCTCAGAAAGGTGAGAGACCGATATGGGATATATTATGTTCCACTCAACTCGACCCGCATATTTCATGGTTAAAAACTTTATTTTTAATATATTTTGGTATGCCAATTTCTGAGAGTATTTTTTATTTATTCATTTATTTATTTTTTAGAAGCTTATATCCAAAGAAACATATACTCTCTGTTAGAAAAAAAAAAATAATTAAATAAATAAATATATATATATATATATATATATATATACACACACACACACAAACTCTTTTTTTTTTTCTTTTTTTTTACTTTATCAGAATGGTACAAAACTTGAAACTTGCTATGTGCGGGGAAAAATATAATTGACGTAATTCAAAAAGGTTAAATAGTCCTTCAATAAATATAATTTAGTATCATAAAAAAAGGTTAAATTGGCCCTTTCATAAATATTATTTGGTATATACCATAAAAATACAAAATATTAAACAAAAAACTTTAACGAACTAAAATATAGTACATTCATTTTATTGAAATACAATAATTTAGAGTACTTATTTTATAAAAAATTACATTATATTGATAGTAAAGTGCAAGTATAATAGGCATAAGATTAAAAAACAAAAAAAATCTTTTTTTAAAGGTTTTAAAATTGGTGCCATACTCTAAACTGATCATTTTAATTCAAATTGATTGATTGATTGATTGATTTTTTTCTGTAACTGGCAGTATGCATCAAATGCTGTCATTTAAGCTTACAATTACACGACGTGACGTCGAGAGTGACCGACTGAGAGGGAACACTGATTTATTTATTAGGAACAAATAAATCCGTAAATAAAAAACTCATTATAATAATCTTCCTTCACCTCAAATATTCTTCCATCATTCATCCATGTGTGTTCCAGAAATTATGGTGGCAGATACTTGATAAAAAAAAACGTTAATTTGAATAGGCTATACTTTATATCTTGTAGTGATATTTGTGTAGCTGTTCAGATCTGCTCTGAACCACAAACCAAAAATGCTGTTGAAGTGCACAAAAAAAAAAAAAGACTTCCTCTTGCCATTTTATATTTAACATACAGGTGTCAAAAGAGAGCCCAGAATCTAGCTTTATTTACGTGTTTGGCAGATGCTTTTGTCCAAAGCTGCAGGAAAGGATACATTATTTGATTAATCAGCAGCTCAAAATGAACATATTCTGAAATAAAAGACTTTCTCTTAGATGTGTGATTTTCACCCTTTTTTATCAGTTTGTGAAATTGTTTAAACTATCGACGCTTATTTTGGTTCCCAGGACACTTCTAGAAGTTGATGAGCCTGCATCAAACCACAATGGAGGTCAACTGCTGTTTGGGTTGGATGGATATCTGTACATATTCATAGGAGACGGTGGCAAAGCGGGAGACCCTTTCGGAAAGTTTGGGAATTCTCAAAACAAGTAAAGCATCTTTATTTATCTTTATTTGACACACTTGCCTTTTACAGAATGCACTATTTTTAACACCTATTTTGTGTACTGTAAATTCATGACATGATGTCAGTGCAAACGTTCACATTATCATATCTGCTAACTACGGAAGCCTGTTTCCACCACAGAATAAAAAATGAAAAAAAAAAAAAAAAGTAATCGTGACTTTGTATTTTACAATTTTGATTTTTTTTTTCTCTGAATTGCAAGATATAAACTTAAAATCTTAGGGAAAAAATCAGAATTGCGAGATTTAAACTGAACTCTGAGATTGTGATTGTGAGTTCAAATGTTTTTCCCTTAGAATTGTAAATATTTGTTATTAGAATATTGTACATATTCATTCATTCATTCATTCATTAATTTAGTTAGTTTGTGAAATGGACTTCCATAGCCAGCTAATGTATTCCTATTAGTCACACACACACGCACGCACGCACACACACACAATATATATATATATATATATTTTTTTTTTTAATTTTTTTTATTTATATATAGGAACATTTTGACTGTAAATGGCTAAAAATCTCTTATTCTTGTTTTCTACAATTTAAAATAATGAAGCAAATTCAGCTCTTAAGGGGATAATGCAATACAAAAAAAAAATCTGTATTTACTTATCCTCATGTCCTTCCAATTCCTTATGCTTGTCTTTCTTCCGTGGAACATAATAAAATATATTTTGTTGAATGAATTAGCTGCTCTTTTCCATTCTGCTGCAGTCAAAGCTTCAAGTATAGAATAAGAAAATCACCATCAAAAAAGTCCAAAACCTACAAAAAATATATAGTATGTTTTCAAAAGATGTGGATGGATCACTTTATTGGTATTTTAATGATGTTTGTGTCATTGCATTATTCAGGTTCAGATTTTGGCGATTTTTTCCCCCGGTTGAGTAATGCACATTTAGCCAGACAGACACACAGCCTCACAATATTAGCCTTGGCTCTGCCGCCCTGCTTTCCCCCGTGACATAAGCAGCGCTGCAGAGCCTGGTGAATATACACTCACAGCTTCACAAGCGCACAGCGAGCCTTTCATTCTTATAGAGAGAGCTGACAGAGCCACAGCGGTCTTGGAGTCCTGCTGCCGATGACGAGCAGAGACGCACACTATATTGACACTACATGTTGAATGTGGAGGTTCAGTCTCATCACACTGTTAGCTCTTTATGGACAAGCTTAAAACCTTATAGCAGCATGATCAGCATCACAGTAACTTTTAAATACACTTTGGACACTCCGTTCCAGTTGCTTTGTATGTCTGTTAATATGTGGTTACATGCAATGCTTTGAGCTCACAGAAAAGTGTAGTTATAAGCAGAGGTTAACTAGAGTATGCTAACCAGCCTTAACAATTTCAATTTTATTCTCCAATAACAGCATATTTGCAAAGCCTGCATTGAATATATAATCACAATGCATATGATCAGTATACTAATCATATGAAATTAACACTTGTCTGACATTAACAATGTCTGTTTATTTATTTATTTATGCATTTGTTTATTTATTCATTGTGAAGCAGTATCACTGAGATACTATTGTGGTTTTTATTAATATTTTGAATTGCATTTTAATTTTAATACACATATTTTTGTATAATATGTCTATATAGTTTCTATCTCAGTTTTAGCTGTGGATATTTTAGTGCATATGAAAATGAAAAATGTTGCCGTGGAATCGCGGAAATAAAATACTTTTGCACACAACTTAATAATAAAAAAAAAAATCTAACTGCATTTTCTGATAAAAATTGCAATAAATAAATAAATACTGCAGTGCATTAAATATTCTTTGCATTTTGATATATGCACAAAGCCATATCGCGATTTTGGTTTTATTTTAGCTGATTATTTTGACCAATTGTGCAGCCCTACGTTTGTTTTTTATTCCTTTGTCTTGTTTTCAGCCTAAATATCAAAAAATGTAGATATTTTAAGAAATCAGAAAGTCTTAAATCAAGAAGGACTTTCCAGATAAGTTGTTTTCAGAAAAAAAAAACAAGTCAAAAATTAAGTGTTTTTGCTGCAGAGCCTGGTGAATATACACTCACAGCTTCACAAGCGCACAGCGAGCCTTTCATTCTTATAGAGAGAGCTGACAGAGCCACAGCGGTCTTGGAGTCCTGCTGCCGATGACGAGCAGAGACGCACACTATATTGACACTACATGTTGAATGTGGAGGTTCAGTCTCATCACACTGTTAGCTCTTTATGGACAAGCTTAAAACCTTATAGCAGCATGATCAGCATCACAGTAACTTTTAAATACACTTTGGACACTCCGTTCCAGTTGCTTTGTATGTCTGTTAATATGTGGTTACATGCAATGCTTTGAGCTCACAGAAAAGTGTAGTTATAAGCAGAGGTTAACTAGAGTATGCTAACCAGCCTTAACAATTTCAATTTTATTCTCCAATAACAGCCTATTTGCAAAGCCTGCATTGAATATATAATCACAATGCATATGATCAGTATACTAATCATATGAAATTAACACTTGTCTGACATTAACGATGTCTGTTTATTTATTTATTTATGCATTTGTTTATTTATTCATTGTGAAGCAGTATCACTGAGATACTATTGTGGTTTTTATTAATATTTTGAATTGCATTTTAATTTTAATACACATATTTTTGTATAATATGTCTATATAGTTTCTATCTCAGTTTTAGCTGTGGATATTTTAGTGCATATGAAAATGAAAAATGTTGCCGTGGAATCGCGGAAATAAAATACTTTTGCACACAACTTAATAATAAAAAAAAAAATCTAACTGCATTTTCTGATAAAAATTGCAATAAATAAATAAATACTGCAGTGCATTAAATATTCTTTGCATTTTGATATATGCACAAAGCCATATCGCGATTTTGGTTTTATTTTAGCTGATTATTTTGACCAATTGTGCAGCCCTACGTTTGTTTTTTATTCCTTTGTCTTGTTTTCAGCCTAAATATCAAAAAATGTAGATATTTTAAGAAATCAGAAAGTCTTAAATCAAGAAGGACTTTCCAGATAAGTTGTTTTCAGAAAAAAAAAACAAGTCAAAATTAAGTGTTTTTGCTTAGAACAAGCAAAATAATCTTATTTCAAACAGAAAACGAGATTATTTAGCTTGTTTCAGGCAAAAACGCACTTAATTTTTAAAATGTTTTTTCTGAAAACAAGACGATAATTTTTACTTGTCTAGAAAATTCTTCTTGATTTAAGACTTTTTAGATATTTTGGCTGAAAAAAAAAAAAAAAAAAAAAAAACGAAGTAAGAAAAGCATTTTTTGCAGTGTATTAACCTTTGGTCTGAAGTTGGCTTGTCTCAATATTTTAATTCATAAATGTAACCCACGGTGATTTAGATGTTTGTTTGTTCTGTTCTGCGGTGCTAGAAGATCTTTCACGCTTTCTAAATCAGCCAAAAACAACAAAAAAAAAAAAAAAACGAAGTAAGAAAAGCATTTTTTGCAGTGTATTAACCTTTGGTCTGAAGTTGGCTTGTCTCAATATTTTAATTCATAAATGTAACCCACGGTGATTTAGATGTTTGTTTGTTCTGTTCTGCGGTGCTAGAAGATCTTTCACGCTTTCTAAATCAGCCAAAAACAACAGATAAAAACAACAAAGCAGAAAATAATAAGATACAGTGAATGAAGGACAGATCTAAGCCAGGAGTCGCTCCAGCTCTTTTCACAGGAGGGAACATGAGTGAAGAGGCCCTTCACAGACGGTTCAGAGCCATGCCAGGGTCAATATTGACACAGGGGCATTGTGGGCTACGTGAGGTTAGAGAGGATGCGGTTGAGTGAGAAAGCAACAGCAGATGGTGCAAATGTTTATAGGGCAGGTTAAAACTGTAGTCTTATGAATGCAATCCTAAGGACACATTCTTATTTTAATGTTACACAAACGCCTCTGCATGCAGCGCAAAAAAACCCTGTGTAAAAACAAGCACTGGTGTTTTACAGGTCCACTCTTCTAGGCAAGGTCCTGCGAATCGATGTAGACAACAATGACTATGGCGCCCCCTACAGTATCCCACCAGACAACCCTTTTGTGGGAGAGAGGGACGCAAGGCCAGAGATCTACGCCTACGGTGTGAGGAACATGTGGAGGTGCTCCATCGACAGGGGCGATCCGGTCAGTGCTCAGGGCCGCGGCAGAATGCTCTGCGGGGACGTAGGGCAGAATAAATACGAGGAAGTGGATCTCATCGAAAAAGGAGGGAACTATGGATGGAGGGCAAAGGAGGGCTTCTCTTGTTATGACAAGAAACTCTGCACCAACTCATCACTCAGTGAGCAAGCCTTTCAAATGTGGCTATGTATGCTTAATATAGGCCAGATTCACAAAGTTTTAAAAGTGAAATGAACTACCATTTTCTTCATATATTGTCTAATTCAAAGAAATAGTTCACTCAAAAATTTGTATTTGCTGAAAATATATTCACCTTCAAGCTGTCCAAGATCAGGATGAGTTTGTTTCTTCATCAGATTTGGGGAAATGTAGCATTGCATCAGTGTCTCAGCGATGGATGCTCTGCAGTGAATGGGTGCCGTCAGAATGAGAGTCCAAACAGCTGATACAATAATCCACAAGTAATCGACTAAATTACTACATACATGTAAAAGACTTTATAATCCATAATAAGGCTTCCTCCAGTGAAAAGTGCATCTCATCTTCATCAGATTTGGGGAAATGTAGCATTGCATCAGTGTCTCAGCGATGGATGCTCTGCAGTGAATGGGTGCCGTCAGAATGAGAGTCCAAACAGCTGATACAATAATCCACAAGTAATCGACTAAATGACTACATACATGTAAAAGACTTTATAATCCATAATAAGGCTTCCTCCAGTGAAAAGTGCATCTCATGTTGTCTCTCACATCAAAATCCAGCCACATATGTGTTTAGAGCTGTTTAAACGCTGCTTGATCTGTGCTGATTTCTCTCCTGATTCACACCACATTCACTGCAGAGCATCCATTGCTGAGACACTGATGCAATGCTACATTTCCCCAAATCTGATGAAGAAACACACTCATTTGTACATACACACAGAGGATGAGCACATTTTCTTGTTTGTTCAATCTTGTCATAAATTCTAAAATGTGTGTTTTTTTTAAGGCAATATTGCTTACTGTTGTGTTTCTATGTTGTTTTCTGACAGTTAAAGATGTTAACACATTTCATGCACTTTCAAAAAATTATTCATCAGTGTTGAAGTATTGCATTTGTTGTATTAGATAAGACAATCTCACATGCAGGCTAGTATATAATCAAACTACATCACAGCCTGTCATTTTATTCTCATTAAGAATTCTGTTGAAGAGTATATGAGAGCAAACATCTAAACTGTTTTTGTTTTTTTTGTTCACTTATTCCCAAGATGATATCCTTCCGATTTTTGCTTACCCACATAAAATCGGCAAGTCTGTCACTGGCGGCTACATCTACAGAGGCTGCCAGATGCCCAATCTTAATGGCCTGTACATCTTTGGGGATTTTATGAGTGGGTATGCATGTATTCTCTACTGTACTTCATGAATTACAGTCCAGTATAATTCAATATACTTAGTCTCTTTATAATTAATAGTGACAATAAAACCATCAACACAAAAATACTGCATGTTTACTTTCCCGTAATGACTGCATTATTTCCATATTCATAGATTTACTATGTACTGATTAAATCACACTCTTCCCGTTCTATGCATCCTAGGCGACTGATGTCCCTAAAGGAGAACCCTGAGACTGGAAAGTGGAGCTATAAGGAGATCTGTATGGGCGCTGACAAAACATGCAGTTTCCCTAAACTAATAAACAGCTACTACAAGTACATCATATCATTTGGTGAAGATGAGGCAGGTAACATGAGAGCGGCTCTGTGTTTGACTGCTTTATGCAAACGTCTCTTTATTGTTCTTCAGTGTAACACACTCTCACACTCATCTCTGTCGTCTGTGTTTCAGGTGAGCTTTTCTTCCTTGCGACCGGAGCGGCCAGCGCCACAGCCAGAGCAGGAGTCGTGTATAAGATAGTGGATCCCTCCAGGTACACATACTGCATTATATTAGGAATGGACACTTTTATTCAGCAAGGATGCATTCAATTGATCAAAAGTGACAGTAAAGACATTTGTAATGTTGCAAAAGATTTCTATTTCAAATAAATGCTGTCCTTTTGGACTTTCTATTCATCTGTGAATCCTGAAAAATACAAAGCATCACAGTTTCCACAAAAAATATGAACTGTTTTCTAAATGTTTCTCGAGCAGCAAATCAGCATATTAGAAAGATTTCTGAAGGATCATGTGACACTGGAGACTGGAGTAATGATGCTGAAACTTCAGCTTTGATCGCAGGAGTAAATTACATTTTAAAACATATTCATGTAGAAAACAGATATTTAAATTCGTAAAAATATTTCACATTTTTGACCGTTTTTACTGTATTTTTCTATATATAAAATCTTACTGGCCGCACACTTTTGAATCCTTTAGTGGTATATCAAAATACCTCTCACAATTTCCAAAATAAAGTGAGATTGCTTTTCTGAAGCAATATTTAAGGAATAGTTTACATAAAATAACAACCCTGTCATTTATTCACTCACATGAGCAATACTAATAGTGATGTTTACCCTGTTATGTACTGTAGGGTGTAAGGTATGGTTTTGAACTTTAGATTTCAACAGCTGTGAAATAAACAGTTGGACTTGTTTTTTTTCACTGTTTAGGAGGGCTCCTCCAGGAAAATGCAACTTCAAGCCCACTCCAGTCAACATAAAGGGCAAACTGATTCATTTCAGTCCTAAAGAAGGTAAGAGAGCCAGTAAACATACCTTTATCCCATTGGAGGTGTGTGTCTTGAGTAGCGCTGTATGATTAATAAAAATACAACCACTGTGATATGGTTTAGTGCGATTATTCAATTGCAAAGGCTGTGATTTAATTGAATTAATATGTGGTGCGTGTTCCAGAGCGATGCATGGCACAGTGTTCATTTACACATGAGCATCTCATGATCCAGTGTTTTCAGCATCTCTATTCACAGTAACTTCTGCTTCACATGATCTCCATCTCTGCTTCTGATCTGCGTTTGAGTTGCTTTAACGTGCGTTTGGGAACACAACTTGCAAGACATCTTCACAAACTGATAACGAGAAGCCTTAAGTGCTCCCTGCAGTTTTTGACCAAAATTAACATTTCAATGTTTTAAAAATAAAATATTTAATGTTTGAAAATGAAGAAATGAAGACAGCCATAAATATTAGTATTGTAATTTTGCTGTTGTATATAAAATTAAATTATCATTATTATATGATTTTTCTTAAACACTTATTTTTTTATATGAGTTTGTTTCTTCATCAGATTTGGGGAAATGTAGCATTGCATCAGTGTCTCAGCGATGGATGCTCTGCAGTGAATGGGTGCCGTCAGAATGAGAGTCCAAACAGCTGATACAATAATCCACAAGTAATCGACTAAATGACTACATACATGTAAAAGACTTTATAATCCATAATAAGGCTTCCTCCAGTGAAAAGTGCATCTCATGTTGTCTCTCTCATCAAAATCCAGCCACATATGTGTTTAGAGCTGTTTAAACGCTGCTTGATCTGTGCTGATTTCTCTCCTGATTCACACCAGAACACTTTATCACTGGAGGAAGCGTTATTATGGATTATGGACTCATATTTTAGTCATGTGGATTATTGTGATGTTTTTATCAGCTGTTTGGACTCTCATTCTGACGGCACCCATTCACTGCAGAGCATCCATTGCTGAGACACTGATGCAATGCTACATTTCCCCAAATCTGATGAAGAAACACACTCATTTGTACATACACACAGAGGATGAGCACATTTTCTTGTTTGTTCAATCTTGTCATAAATTCTAAAATGTGTGTTTTTTTTAAGGCAATATTGCTTACTGTTGTGTTTCTATGTTGTTTTCTGACAGTTAAAGATGTTAACACATTTCATGCACTTTCAAAAAATTATTCATCAGTGTTGAAGTATTGCATTTGTTGTATTAGATAAGACAATCTCACATGCAGGCTAGTATATAATCAAACTACATCACAGCCTGTCATTTTATTCTCATTAAAAATTCTGTTGAAGAGTATATGAGAGCACACATCTAAACTGTTTTTGTTTTTTTTGTTCACTTATTCCCAAGATGATATCCTTCCGATTTTTGCTTACCCACATAAAATCGGCAAGTCTGTCACTGGCGGCTACATCTACAGAGGCTGCCAGATGCCCAATCTTAATGGCCTGTACATCTTTGGGGATTTTATGAGTGGGTATGCATGTATTCTCTACTGTACTTCATGAATTACAGTCCAGTATAATTCAATATACTTAGTCTCTTTATAATTAATAGTGACAATAAAACCATCAACACAAAAATACTGCATGTTTACTTTCCCGTAATGACTGCATTATTTCCATATTCATAGATTTACTATGTACTGATTAAATCACACTCTTCCCGTTCTATGCATCCTAGGCGACTGATGTCCCTAAAGGAGAACCCTGAGACTGGAAAGTGGAGCTATAAGGAGATCTGTATGGGCGCTGACAAAACATGCAGTTTCCCTAAACTAATAAACAGCTACTACAAGTACATCATATCATTTGGTGAAGATGAGGCAGGTAACATGAGAGCGGCTCTGTGTTTGACTGCTTTATGCAAACGTCTCTTTATTGTTCTTCAGTGTAACACACTCTCACACTCATCTCTGTCGTCTGTGTTTCAGGTGAGCTTTTCTTCCTTGCGACCGGAGCGGCCAGCGCCACAGCCAGAGCAGGAGTCGTGTATAAGATAGTGGATCCCTCCAGGTACACATACTGCATTATATTAGGAATGGACACTTTTATTCAGCAAGGATGCATTCAATTGATCAAAAGTGACAGTAAAGACATTTGTAATGTTGCAAAAGATTTCTATTTCAAATAAATGCTGTCCTTTTGGACTTTCTATTCATCTGTGAATCCTGAAAAATACAAAGCATCACAGTTTCCACAAAAAATATGAACTGTTTTCTAAATGTTTCTCGAGCAGCAAATCAGCATATTAGAAAGATTTCTGAAGGATCATGTGACACTGGAGACTGGAGTAATGATGCTGAAACTTCAGCTTTGATCGCAGGAGTAAATTACATTTTAAAACATATTCATGTAGAAAACAGATATTTAAATTCGTAAAAATATTTCACATTTTTGACCGTTTTTACTGTATTTTTCTATATATAAAATCTTACTGGCCGCACACTTTTGAATCCTTTAGTGGTATATCAAAATACCTCTCACAATTTCCAAAATAAAGTGAGATTGCTTTTCTGAAGCAATATTTAAGGAATAGTTTACATAAAATAACAACCCTGTCATTTATTCACTCACATGAGCAATACTAATAGTGATGTTTACCCTGTTATGTACTGTAGGGTGTAAGGTATGGTTTTGAACTTTAGATTTCAACAGCTGTGAAATAAACAGTTGGACTTGTTTTTTTTCACTGTTTAGGAGGGCTCCTCCAGGAAAATGCAACTTCAAGCCCACTCCAGTCAACATAAAGGGCAAACTGATTCATTTCAGTCCTAAAGAAGGTAAGAGAGCCAGTAAATATACCTTTATCCCACTGGAGTTGTGAGTCTTGAGTAGGGCTGCATGATTGATGAATGGTTTCAGGGTTCAGCTTGGCACAGTGTTCATTTATACACATAAGCAACTCATGATCCGGTGTTTTCAGCATCTCAGTTCACAGTAAATGCTGCGTCACATGATCTCCATCCCTGCATCTGATCTAAGTTTAGGTAACTTTAACAGGCATTTGAGAATGCAACTTGCCACTATTCACAAATTTGTAATAAGAAGCGCTTATCAACAAATGAGAAGCCTTAAGGGCTCCCTGCATTTTTCAGCCAACATATAATTTTGATGGTTTAAAAAATAAAATATATAATGTTTGAAAATGAAGAAACTAAGGCAACCATAAATATCAGTGTTATAATTTTGCCGTTGTATATTAAAAGAGAAAGGAAAACTTGAAATCGCATCATGTGACCCCTTTAATTATTATCCACCTTATTCCTAAACGCGGAAGTAAGCCTGTGGGCGAGACTCGCGGTTCATTAGCTGCTATAGGGAAATAACGAGAAGAATAACAATGTGCAGTAAACGGTATATCCGTTTGCATTACAAACCAGTGTGTTCAGAATTAAGATAATACACTAGAATAATATGGTATGACACACCAATTTGCAATATCAAGCAGCAAAACGAGCAGTTTTGTACAGCTAAAAATAGCTGGAAGCAAATGAGACTGGAATCCATACAAATAGCTGCGTCCATTTTTACTTGAAGAATAAGGCGGATATTATTTTTCTTAAAAATATATATTTTTTCAGTGATATATTACAATAGTAATATTTTTTATGTCGTTTTTAAATAATTTTTTATTATTATTGAATAATGTAATATAATATACCTATATAATATAAATAATATGCCTGTACATACAAATTGTCAATTTGTATATTGTTATTCCCTATTTACTTGTTCTATTTTTATTCTTTTATTATCTGTGTTTTGTCATTCTGTTACACTGTGGAAGCTTCTGTCACGAAAACAAATTCCTTGTATGTGTAAACATACCTGGCAATAAAGCTCATTCTGATTCTGATTATTATTATTTATATAAAATATTATTAGTTTATAACCATACTGATATAGAATCTCAAAATTTGGGCCAAATTGTGCAAACAAGCACAGCAAACCTGCAAATACAGAGTTCTGGCTTGAAACTCTAGATGGCGCAGTCCGATATTTCTAACTCAATCTGACCTAATGACATCATTATCACATGGCACAGCTGATTGGTTGTCTCCTGTATCGGTAGCCAATGAGCTTGTTGCTCAACATTCAAATAGATGACTAGTGCTTGCCGTAGCAGTTGCAGCTTGCTTCAGAAACCCTCCACCTTCCCCAGCTCCACCTGTATAGATCTGCTTCGAGGTGATTCATGAATGCTATATGGGGGTTATTTCGTGTATGTTATATGTGCAGCAGCAGTATTTCTTACACGCTCACAGCAGCATGTTGTGGATGCATTGGCAGCAAGTCTCAGTACTTTCTCTGCCGCAGCAGCAGCGTAGCAGATCTATTCCGCCAAGACCAAATACATTAACATTGTCATGTACATTACCATGCCAATCCCTCCGAGAGTTTTCATGACAGAACTGTTTTTTAATCGCATTTTGAATGGCAATCACTATTTCAGTCAGAATAAGATTTTTCCCCTAAATTGTGCAGCCCTAGGCTTGAGGTACACTTTTTTGACATTGTCTTTTTTGTTTCACAGAGTACATAATTAACAAAAAACCCTCAACAACTGCCATTCCCAAACCAAAACCCACCAAACCCAGTGCGACCCCACGACCACGAGTACCACAAACAACGAGCCGTCGGGTTCTTCCAGCGACCACCGTCCGGCCGTCTACACCACAGCCGCGCGCTCTCCACACGACCCCGCGGCCCAGACCTCCGTCCCTGACCACCCCCAGACCCGCGTACTGGACCACCGCAAACACCCAAACCGGCAGACCGGGCAAACGAGGCCGAGGCAAGCCCAGGAGGAAAGGGGAGCGGAGGGGTCGATCTCGAGCCGGGACGGCGCGGCTGGTCAGCGCAGACGGACACAAGGACCGCGGCCGAGTGGAGATCTTCGTGCGGGGTGAATGGGGCACGGTGTGCGACGACATGTTTAACATACAGGCTGCGGCGGTGGTCTGCAGGCAGATGGGGTTTCCTGTGGCTCTGCGGGTGGCGAAGAGAGCCGAGCTCGGGGGGGGAGGCGTCGGTGTCAGAATCCTGCTGGACGACGTGGAGTGCGAAGGAACCGAACGGACTCTACTGCACTGCAAACACGCCAAACTGGGCAAAAACAACTGCTCTCATGACGAGGATGTAGGGGTGGTTTGTGGCCATTATGAACATGCAGTGGAGTGAAAGACAATGAGCAGATGCAGGTTGTGATGACACAAGTATACAGACCAAAAATACATCTCACAGACAAAAAATAAATAAATGAGCCACTCTAAAATGGTGACAAACTGGAAATATCCCTATCAAAACCAGAATCAGAATTGTTTTGTTGAATTTTTGAATGTGGAAAACTTAAATATCAATCTAGACCAAGGGTGTTAGGCCACGGCCCTGCACAGTTTAGATATAACCCTAATTAAACACATCTGATCCAGCTAATCTAATCATTTAGGCTTATTTGAAAACTACATGGTACGTGTGTTGGAGCAGGTTTGGAACTAAACTCTGCAGGCCTGCAGTTTAACACGCCTGATCTAGACTATATAGATGACAAAAGTTACTGCATTCACAAGAAATACTAATCAATCAATCAAATAAACATTTTAATCTTAACTGTCACCCGTCCCTCAGAGGAACGCCTAGTTTACTTCTCTATCCTAATCTAATCGTGACAAATATAGCCTATATCATTGGAAAGGTCTAAGACACCTAAATACATATTTTTATCACGCTTACAAATGATGTAGGAACAGTAATAGATTAATTTATGACAAAAGTTCACCTCAAGAATCTACATCATAGCAGGAGTTCTGAGCTTTGCCACAAAAACGTCTTTCTTTGTTTGCACGATTTAGAAATCATCATTCATTATATATCAATTGAAAACTTAAAATCTCAAAATGCGTCCAGTGAACATCATTTCAAAATCAGACATCGGCCTTACCATGGAAATGGTACATCAAAATCATGTTTTCGTTCAAGAGTTATATCAATTTAAGTCTGCATAGTGCAGTTTCACGTCTGTGTTCAGAAGTGGGAGAGACAGTTAAAGTGGTTTTCACACTGAATCGTGCACTAGTTACACTGCGCTGTGAGCTGTTGATCATCTCACACAACTGAGACAACTCTATTAACTGTGTTTCCTCTTAAAACTGGTGAAAGGAAAACATAGACTGATTAAAGTGTATCCATATTGCAATCACGATGAGATCAAGAGTTTTCCAGACTGTCTTTTTTAACATAATTCAGGTTATCGCGTTGTAAATATTGCATTTTTGTTGCACATACAAATTTCTTGTTTAATTCCAAATGCTGATTGTTTTTAAATGCAAATGCTGGACATTCTTTCTTATATTGTAATAATAAAGAAATGTAAATAAAATTGTTTGTGAGATCGTGAGGATATTTTCCGATACATCTTTAGTGTCATATATCAGTTATAGACACGTGTCCTGTTGCTCTTTGTGTGTTGATGATGTGATGGTTTTATTAACCTGACTAACTTGGAACAAACTCAAAATACTCGCCAGATAATGATCAAGATGCTCAATCGACTGAAATTACAATTCAAGTGAGCATTACAACATTCTGATGTAATTGCATTAGCGGGTTATATATTATGCAGTTTTTTTTTTTTTTATGTAGTTCTTTAACTTTGTTGGGGACACTAAATGTATAAAGGTAAGAGCCATGCTTTTTTCCAGTTAATATATATATATATATATACACAGTGTTGGGGGTAACGCATTACAAGTAACGCAAGTTACGTAATCAGATTACTTTTTCAAGTAACTAGTAAAGTAGCGCATTACTTTTTTAATTTACAAGAAAATATCTGAGTTACTTTTTCAAAAAGGTAATGCTAGTTACTTTGTTTTCCCATGTATTGACTGACAGCTCTCCTGTCCTCATGTTGGGAGAAATCAGGAGTACAGAGGCGTTACTGTAGTTCTAGACTAAATGTGAATGTGCATTAATTCATCCCACTCACAAAAAACAGATTTAGTATTCATCAAAATGAATTAAAACAGTGAAACGCAAACTCAGAATATGAGGCAAACCTGCAATAATTGAATATGTTAAATAACACAAATGTATCTAATCCCATTTTATTAACCAATGTCTTTGCTGATCCAGTTCAACCATACTAATGATTAATGACTTTAGAAAAACTAACAATTGTGCTTTCATCTCCTGCGTTCTTCTGCACAGACCTGAATTTACTTGTGCTTCAGCCTGAGGTTTATTCAGTACACTTTTTGGTGTGAAAGGCTTTTATATTTGCTATTAACAGAACTTCTTATATTAAAAACAATCAAGCCCTGCTCATATTTAAAAAGTAACGCGAAAGTAACGAGAAAGTAATATATCGCATTACTTTCCATAAAAAGTAACTAAGTAACGTAATTAGTTACTTTTTTTTTTTTTTGTGAGTAACGCAATTGTGTAATGCATTACTTTTAAAAGTAACTTTCCCCAACAATGTATACATATATATTGACTGGAAAACATTTCTATATACTACATTTTGGGTCGTAAATACTTTTGTCATCAACCAAAAAAAATAAAAAATATGCTCACTTTTTACAGTCTCTTCAAATGATCTAAGACATGTTTTTTTTTTTTTTATTTATTAAGAACATTATATAGACAAAGATAAAAGCAGGCACAATGTAGAACAAAAGAAATAATAATAATAAAAAAAAAAATCTTCTAAGACGTGTTAGCAGCTAAAAAAAGAAAGTCTTGCACGTCAGCGCGGAACGGTCCAATCACGAAGCGCGCCGTACACGTGACCCGGAAGTGATGACACGCTCTGCAGTTTTCCTGCTATTTCTGCGGTGCTAATTTTAGTTTCTCTACCGGCAGCTTCTCCGTTAGACGTCTAAATGTGTTGATAAATATATAACAATAACCTGACTATTTAAATAAAGATACATTTTTTTGGGAGAGATGGAGTATCCAAACCAGAGTGGGTTCAGACAGCGTAAGTCACGTACGTGATTATTCCCATTGTGATATTATTTGCTGTAAAAGACACATATTTCATGATCAGCTGAACATGATGTGGGCAGTTGTGTGCTTGTTTGGTTATTAAATAACTGTGTGTGCAACAAAAGCTAATTCAGGCCAATCTGTATTCTTTCTAGCTCTGCATTTATTTGCTTGTTTACATGCATTCAACAGATCAAACATCAGAATTTGATCATCTAGATGGCAGATGATTTGGATAAGTCAGAATGAGTTGCTTAATAGTTGTGAATTACATGCCTTGACATGTTGCAACATTTACAGTCGTGTGTGTACGTAATGTGGATTGTGATTTCTTGTGTTCTAGAGCCGGACGTCAGGATGCGAGGGCCCCCGGGGGACCCCAGGCTGTTGTTTGAGGACACCAGCGCCGGAGGGAGCACACAGGAGCACAGCGGTGTGGGAAAAGGCCCTGATGTGTATCCGGGACAGGCTTTGCTCTCGGACCCCGTGTCTAACCTCGCCATGGCCTACGGCAGCAGCCTGGCCTCCCACGGCAAAGAGATGATGGACAAGAACGTACGTCAAGCCGTTTGAGTAGGAACGGTCATGCGTGTGGACGTCTGTGAGTGTGTTGCGGTGTCGAAGAGCATGCTGCTGTGTTGAAGCAAGCTAGTTTTTCCCTGCAGAGGCGAGTGGATGTGAGTCAGAGCTGCAGGGTGTTGTTATTTTAGTGTGACTTGTTCCTCTTTTGGTTCGCAGCTGGATCGGTTCGTCCCCATCTCGAAGCTGAAGTACTATTTTGCAGTGGACACAGTATATGTGGGCAAGAAGCTTGGACTGCTGGTGTTTCCGTACATGCATGACGTAAGATCACACTTGCAGACTGTGTAGGTCTGTTGTTATTTCTTGAAAAGAATATACTTAAGTGTGAACCGAATTAGTGGTCGGCGGTATGAGCAGAAATTTATATCACGGTATTTTTCAAAATTAGACCGGTTTCACGGTACATGACGGTATTTATATTTTTTCATGCATGACCCGGTGTTAACCATATCTTCTACTGATTGAGAG
>NW_015506246.1:301194-327409 GCF_001515645.1 Sinocyclocheilus grahami | reverse complement strand
GGTCAGTGTGGATATTGTGGATGAGTTCTTCTGTGTCATCACGTTCTATTAGTGAACTTTCACGCTTCGTAACACATACAGCTGTTCCCTCACCGCAGTGCAACAGTGAAAAGGGACCCGTTTCAAACAGTGTCGCGTTCCCAACGTTGTTTAAGCGACATACACCGGTATTGCGGTATTTAAAAAATTCATATCATAAAAATAAACACCGGTATGGACCGGTATACCGCCCAGCACTAAACCGAATGTAATGTCTTTTGGACACTTAATTGCTTGTTATTTGCAAAATGTGTTATAGTTTACATTTATTTTAAATGCATAATTAGTTGAACTTTTAAATTTTTTTTATTAGTTTTTTTTACCCACTTTAGTAGGACTTCAGTACATCTTCATAAGCAATTTCTTAATGACTTCTATTATCTTTGAAATATGGTTAAAGTTACTGCTGAATGCACTGATGGGCATTTATGATCAACTCAAGTATACTTGAATGTCATTTCTATTGAAACTTATGTCATGCATTTCGGTACATTTGTAATGATGAAGTTGCAATTTAGTACATTTAACATATATTAACTTTAAATGTAATATTGAATGACACGCTATAGTTTAAAAAAGTACTTGTGTTGTTAGACAACACATCAAACTAAGTGTACTTTAAAGCATGACTTTTTAAAAAGATTATTAAAAACATGACTTAAATTTTTTTTTATTTGACATTATTACAAAGTGCACATTTTAAAAGCTTACTTAAGTGCGTTAAGAAACAGGTACACTTCAGTGGCATTTTATGCCATTGCTATTATATCATCTGCAAGTAGTTTTTAAAAATAAAATGTACTTTTAAGATTTGAAGTACACTACAAGTGCACATTCAGTACAATTAAGCACACTACTTTTTCACAAGGACCAAGCCACTGTATTTACTGGATAGTTGAGGATATGATTTAGTCATGTAAAGAGATGGTATGTTTAAAAATCACAACAAAGGAGACGTTTTGACGACTCTTTTTATGACCAGGGTCTGTCAAGCTCCAAAAATGTTATATAGCTCTCACAAGTCCTATGGACTTCAGAGGTGCCTTTCTTTGTTGATTGATTCGTGTCTGGATGAATGTCTGTGTGATGTCCTGCTCTCTGCAGAACTGGGAGGTGAGCTATCAGCAGGACACACCAGTCGCCCCGCGGTTTGATATCAACGCCCCTGACCTGTACATTCCCGGTATGACCCATAGGTTTCAGTTCATGAATTTTGATGCAGATGCTGTTATTGTGCATTCATGGGAAATGTATTACATGCATGTGTATGTGTTTGTGTTGTGACTCCGCAGTGATGGGGTTCATTACGTACGTCCTGGTAGCAGGACTGGCTCTGGGCACACAGAACCGGTAAGAGCTCTGGACGCTTCTCCACCGATGCTACTGTGAGAATGTATGACCTCTGACCCACCATTGCCCTGCTGTTATTGGACACATTCATCACACAACACACAGCACTATGCTAGCCGGTAAAGATTTGCCCTTGAGCCCCTTAAAAAGAACTTCAAAAATGGGGATTTTTGTCTCACTGATAACATTTTTAGTTTCACCATTTAACTTCCAAATAATGCGTTCATGCACACTCCTTCGATTTGACTTACTGTGAATGCTTAAAGAATGATTGCAATGCACCATACAGTAAAACTTCAATGTGACATTAGTGCACTTTTTAAAAGTCTACTTAAGTGTGTAAAGAAACAGGCATGGAATTGTCTCTCTTCAGTTGCCTTTTATTTCATTAATATTATATTATCTGCAAGTACAGTTTTACAAACATATTTTTACCATTTGAAGGACACTACAAGTGCAAATTTAACACATAATTAAGCACACTTCTTCTGAAGAATCTGAACGATCAAACCACTGTATTTACTTCATGTTTACAGGAAAGCTGTAAAAAGAGCAATGCGATTTTGACTTTGATTTCTAAGCAGCATCAATATGCGCTATTAAATGCCCAGCTCAGATGATTAACAATCACTATATCATTCTTTTTTTACTAACTCATGATGCTTGGTTTATAAGATGTGTTTTAATGATGCATGAGTTTCACAGGAAAAGGAGGAGATTCGGAGACTTCCTGCAATTGTCCTGCAAAAATAAATAACATTTCTCACCATAAAAATAGCCACAGAAGCTGGCACGGCGTTAAACACAAGCAAACGAACTCTGTTTTTGCTTGTTAATGACTTTTGCTCTGCCTGATTTTCTTGTTTCCAGGTTTTCTCCAGAGATCTTGGGCATTCAGGCCAGCTCGGCGCTGGTGTGGCTCATCATTGAGGTTTTGGCTGTTCTTCTCAGTCTGTATCTGGTAACGGTTAACACTGACCTCACCACCATCGACCTGGTGGCCTTTTCTGGATACAAATATGTTGGGTACGGCCTTTAGTTACTCCGTTTGTTCCCCTAGACTTGCAACAATTTTATAATTATAACACCGGTATCAATGTTCAGACTGGTCCTGACAGTGTTTTGGACTCTCGTGGTGCTATTGGGTAGTCTTTGAAATGTTATTTTGTGTATCTTAACTAAATAAGTTAATTCACATGCTTCTAAAGGATTCGTTCAACCAGAAATGAAGGACTGTGCGTTATTTATGGCTATTCTATTTGTTATTAATAGAGGAGCTGTTGTTAAGTTTCATTCGTATTGTTTCTTACTTTAAGTCAGTGTATAATTTCATACCAGTGTTATCCTCCTATCACTGCAATAATATTACTTATAATATTAATTGCCAGCTGTGTATTCAAACAAAGTCCTTGATTGAAAAAAAAAAAAACGTACACACTTTGAATGTGTGTTTAATGAATTGCATACAACGTAAATTCTTCAAAGCAAACACCATTGTGTGAATTCTTGCTGTGTTTGTCTGCTCAGGATGTTTGTGGGAGTGTTAGCAGGACTTCTGTTCGGCCGGATGGGATATTACCTCTCGCTGCTCTGGTGCTGCGTCTCTATTTTTGTTTTTACGGTGCGTATTGAAAGATACGGTGCTGTCATTTCAAAGTGAAGCATTATGTTCTTCAGGATGCTGTTCATACGGCTCTGATTTGACTGAGCATTACACACTGCCTTCTGCGGAGGCGGAGCTTAGCCACACTATTACATCACAGACTAGAACATCCCACAAGCTGTGGTTTTGGCAGACTGCCTTCAATATAAGCAGTTTTTAGACTAACGGCTGAGTTCTGAAACTTACAGGATGTTTTTAAAGTGCAATTATTTGATATCTATAATCCAAAAAATACCCTTACACCACACACTGTGACTGCTCAAGGACTTTACTGTTTATGTAGCTCTCTTTATCATTTTTTTTCATTTATTAAAAAAACAAAAAATACAAACTTCCAAGTGGAAGGAAAGAAATGTCCAAAATAATGATTTATATCTGATCAATATCTGATTTTGTTTAGTTAATTGGAAATAAAAAAATAAAAAAAAGTTTTTACTAGCCCGATCCAAACCACATTTATATGTGGACCATAATCTGATTTATTATTATTATTTTAGATTAATTTATCAGGGTTGCATTACATTTATCAAAAGTGACAGTAAAGGCATTTATAATGTTGCAAAATATTTTTATTTCAAATACATGCTGTTCTTGTCCGCTGTTCTTGCTATTTAACAAGGAATCCTGAAAAATAAAATGTCACTGTTCCCATAAAAACATAAAGCAATAAGCCCCGTGAAGCCGTGGTTTACAGTGAATTTATCGCAGCTAAGGGGCATTGTTAGGTACGAATTTACCCCCTTAGCTGTTATAAATTCACTGTAACCCACGGCTTCACGGGGCTTATTGCTTTTATAAAACAGTTATTCCATGTACATAGTCAGGTTTCACAAAATAAAACAGAAAAAAAAGATGTGATGGTTCTTGTCTGTGTTTGGGTGACAGATTCGCACAATGCGGCTAAAGATCCTGTCTGAAGCGGCCGCAGAGGGTCGGTTAGTGCGAGGAGCCAGAAACCAGCTGCGCATGTACCTGACGATGGCCATCGCTGCGGCGCAGCCCGTCTTCATGTACTGGCTGACCTTTCATCTGGTCAGATAAGAGCCGCGGGTGTCTAGAGGACCAGCCGTATCGTTTGTACCGCAGCAGTCACAGACGTCTCTAGAGACATGAGCCTATTGCACACACATAATAAACCAATGGACACAGCTTCACAGCACAATACGAATGATCTGAACTGTAATTGCCCAGCTGGCTTTTGTATGTCTTTGGTTTGGACATTTCTAAGAGTTTCTGTTGGCTTTTTTGTATAATGTACAGTGTGATTGTATTTTTTAAATGTAGAACTGTGTTTATGTTTGCAAACAAAGGTCGTTGTCTGGATGCTGTGGCTTGAGAAACATGTATGTGGCTGTGAAACGGGCTCTGTGTGATGTGTGTTGATTTCTTTTAAACCAGTAAAGCAATCTCTCCTTCTTGTCAGATGCATAAAGATACAGTCTTAAGGTTAGATGTCTCATTAAAAAAAAAATGAATTTGCCGCATACATTTCAGGGTCAGTTGCAGGTTTATTCTTTCATAATTTGTAAATGAAATAAATGCTTGTTCCCAAGAGCTAGTTTGTATGTTACTCTGAGTTACTATTATTGAAGTTATTTAATGATAAATAATTGTAGTTGTAGTGTATAAAGTTATAATCAATTCATGCACGCTAATCTACTAACTCAAGTATACAAAAAACGCAAAAAAAAATGTATATATATAGGCTACAACAAGTATCGTGCCCAAGATTTAATGACATTGTTTTAAGATATATGAACATATTTCAGCATGGTTGCACATTCAGTTGATCTAGTTTGGCTTGTTTTGAGTGAGTTTCAAACATGCAGTTCAATTTGCACCAATTATGTTAGCTAGGTAGCTAATTTATAGATGCAGCACTTCTGCATTTATAACGTTAGATATAGCACCGCTAGTTTTGCAAGCTAGCAACCAAACCAAAGTCATTAAGACAAGTCGTTTCACTCAGCGGCCATCTTTGAAATGCCTCTCGGGCAGCTCCTATCTCTTTGAATGGGGAAACATCAAATTCTCCAAAACTGTTCTCTAAGCTTATGATTCAATTTCATATTTGAAAACACCAATTAACTCAGTTCATTTTGACAACAACAGTCAAATAAATCTAGTTTCTTATGCGGCTTCTGGTTTGAACTGGTTTCTGGTTCTACTGTGCCTTGACAGAATGGTGTCTGAGATGGAGCAAGGTTTTTCATCTCTTAATGGCTAAATATTGAGAGGTGTTCAGGCCTGTAATCCTGAATCTGATAGCTTTCTTTGTGAGGAGCACCTCTGAGGTCTGGCCGATCATTACTGTGTAGATCAAAAATCGGAGGAGGTTTTAGTGGCTAAAAACTGGCTCACAAAAAGGAAAGCCATCCAATTAAGGATGTACAGTAAAAGCCGTTCTGGCTGTCCTCCTGCGGTACGACCCAAATTAATGTTTTGCTCAATAAAGATGTTTTGAGCTGATTCCCTTTCTGCTGTTGACATTAACACACTGTTGAAGAGTGGAGGTTTTACAGCAAACTCCAGACAATAACCCCGTTTTATCGTGGACAAAACCCAAGGGTGTACTGTGCATGCACCAACTTTCTGCGTGAACTCTAGCGGCGTAGCTGGGGGTTGCATCTCTGATCTGTATGTTTTTGTGTGTATTTTTGTTTTTATTTTCTCATACATCTGTGCTCTTGGCCCACTGCCTGGATGCACTGGGAATATTTATATTTCTTTTGAATGAGAACACTTGTGTAAACTTTCGTCCTCTCTCTCTTGCATAACCCTGCAGGGGGAGAGGGGAGGAACAACTTGTGGGGAAACGGTATTAACTGGTGCGAACACTCAGATAACTTCCTTCCTTTGAACATTTAGTTTGAATCCCACCCCACAGGGGCACACGACTCATGTGCTGTGCAGAGGTGTGCTACAGAGTCTCCATGAGTGCTGTAGCCCCTTTTTGATTATTCAAAACCAGACCACAGGTTAGGTCACCTGCCTCTTTTTCCCTCCCTGATGGTTAACTGTGCGATGCTTAGCCGCTGCTGCCACAAACGAGGCCTTTGGGCTGGGTGAACCTCCGCCTGCTAGGGCTAGGGTTTCTGTACCCTAACTGTTCCCCCCGGAAGCCAAACCCCGGACACATGTTTTGAGGGGAGGGCGAACAGTAGGCTTCCTGGGAAGGCAATTTTCGTGCAAGTCGCACAGCTGATGCATCATTTGTCACTGCAGCCCCAAAAAGGGCTTTTGGCTCCACTGGGGAATCGAGGAACTCTGCCTTCTCCCTCTCTGATAAGCCCGTCAGACCCAACCACAGGGCTCTTTCACCCAGCACGGCCAGCTGCAGCCGCAGCTCTGCTCCCCCTCGATGAGCGAAGGTTGAGATCTGCAATGACGCAGATCTCTTTCCACAATGCTGAGTCTGGGGGTTGAACATCCCCAGCTCCTCCATATTGTGCACATCCAACCTAGAGAAACCTTTAACAGGTACCCTATGTGAGAAGGGTTTGTCCAAGAAGCGCCATATCTCTGTGACACATGTTGGGACGGCTGGTATCAGCTGATTGACTGGGGAAGTGCCTGATGGCAGCCTCTTCCTATCATATAAATCCCTCTCTTGCTGAGATGGCTAGTCGATAGAGAGTTTGGCAGCTGTTCTCATACACATTTCAATGAGGTCCAGTTCCCCAGGCAGGTTGACATCTGAGAGGGGAGAAACAACATGTGGGGCACTGGATGAACTGGTGCCAACACTCCAACAAGACAACTTCCATGCTTTGACCATTTTGCTTGAATCCCACCCCGACGCTTCTTTGATAGACAGTTATTTGACTCTTAGATGCTTCTTTGCTCTGTCCGACCTGGGAGTGAAGGAGACCCTGTTGAATAATCCAGCATATGCTGGTTAGGTATGTTTTGAAGCATATCTGCTGGTTTAAGCTGGTCATGTGCTGGTCCTAAGATGGTCCTGAGCAGGAGCTAGTTGCCTAGGACCAGCTTAGGACCAGCACATGACCAGCTAAGGACCAGCTTAAACCAGCAGATATGTTGGTCTTCCTGGCGTTATGCAAACCATACAGTGTATATGAATGTTATACACATTCAATGTCATGAAGCAATGCAGAAAAAGGGAATGCACATGCAAAAACTATTTTTGTGCTTAACCTCTATATATTTCATACTGAGCTATTGAACTTTTCTTAATTTTGGAATGAAAAACGGCATTTATTTTCTCCATAGGAAAACAGATTTTTACGTAACAAACATTTATAGATGAATTGATTTATAGACTGCTGTGAGATATACGAGGTTGTTAATCGATGGTATTTGCTTCTTTTGTAACCATCGGTCTGCTTTATTTCAACTTATTTTTTAAAATATTCTTTTTACAGAAGAATCAGTGGTGGAAAACTACATTACCCACAATGCTGTACAGAAAATTCCACCAATCAGAGAGCCGAACAAGTAAAACATGCCAACAGCAGTGCTCTTTATCTCCACCCACTCCCAGGAAGCACAGTTCTAAAAAGTACATAAACGCAATGTGCACAGTTTCCAGTGTCCAGTGTCTGCTTACAGTTATATTGGCTGTGCGGAATACCTTGTTATGCTGCTTGATATTGCAAACTGGTGTGTATTTGTTATCATATAAACCCTAAAGCCCTCAGACCAGTGACACACAGTCCTTCATTACAATATAAACAGTATGTGAGGCAAGTAGTATGTCCGAATTCAGAGTATTCGAAATACAGTAGGTGAAAAGTACCTGGATGACCTACAACTTCCGTGTGCATTTGCACACTTTACTGTAGAGGATTTATGGACGTCAGTGAAGCGACGCAACTGACGCAGGTAGGTCATGTGACAGTAAAAAAATGGCGGATGTAAGCATGTCCACATTTCATATATACTATCCATATTTATACTATGTAGAGCACACTTTTTTAACGGTTGTGAAGTAAATTCAAATGTAGTACCTACTCAGTACGCGATTTCAGAGACACTATCTATGCTGGAATAAAGGGTTATTGTATGCATTTTTAAGAAAAGGTGTGCGTTCCTATAAAGCTATGACGTCATGCAAAAATGATAAATTCTCTCTCTATAGAAGGTGACCAATTACCCAAATAAACCACATGGTCCCTTAAAGTTTCCATTAAAACCAATGCAAGCCCATTATAACCAGTAGAATCATTACCATTGTTGTGATGGTGTCTATTGTTTTTCAACAGGGATGTTATTGAGTTAAACAAAATTTCTCAGATCATAGCCTAAAATATTTTAGACATAAACCTTTTGTAAAAAAAAAAAAAAACACTGATGCAACTTATATACTATGTAGAGCACACTTTTTTAACGGTTGTGAAGTAAATTCAAATGTAGTACCTACTCAGTACGCGATTTCAGAGACTATCTATGCTGGAATAAAGGGTTATTGTATGCATTTTTAAGAAAAGGTGTGCGTTCCTATAAAGCTATGACGTCATGCAAAAATTATAAATGGTGTTATGAAATGTGCTTTTTTTATGTAATGTTCTCTCTCTCTCTCTCTCTCTCTCTCTCTCTCTCTCTCTCTCTCTCTCTCTATAGAAGGTGACCAATTACCCAAATAAACCACAGGGTCCCTTAAAGTTTCCATTAAAACCAATGCAAGCCCATTATAACCAGTTGAATCATTACCATTGTTGTGATGGTGTCTATTGTTTTTCAACAGGGATGTTATTGAGTTAAACTAAATTTCTCAGATCATAGCCTAAAATATTTTAGACATAAACCTTTTGTAAAAAAAAAAAAAAACACTGATGCAACTTTATGATAGGCTATAGCTAATAATAGCCTACAACAGAACATTTAGGCTAGAGATGAAATGTCAGACAAAAGATAACAAAGAAAGGTTTGCAGTACCTACCTCTCGAAAACATTCCGACAGAACTGAGAAACATGCATAAAAAAAACAATGCTCATAATCCGTGAAGCTTTTCAGCATGACTGGTCCGAACTGATACATTTCACCATACTATCCTGCGCGAGCTTATGCCATCAGAAGTTTCCATTTTCTTCTTCTTTTGCCCGTCTATGTCCAGTTCATATATTGAACGGTCTCGCAGGTTGAAGTGGACGCAGTTGAGAAATGCTGCATCAGTGTGTGATGTGTTGGGTGAGCTGGGTTGTGCAACACAAGTCAGTAACGACTCAAATATGTTCAAAGATAGGAAGTGTACAGTAGCCTACTGAACAAAGGGCTCCAGGGCTGTGATTCCTGTCTTCACCAAACTTACTGGAAGAGTTACTGATTTGAACTAGATTAAGTGCCTTAATAAGCTACATTTTCTTTGTGCTTATTCTGCAAAAAATAAATAGAGACCCCATGTCCCAATTAGCCTGAATGCACCCTATGAATAAGCTAATTTTGAAGATATGTATTTTTTTTCTATTCAAATTATTTTAGTGTTCCTATGGTTTTATCAAAACGTAACCTGCCTGTTATATTGACCGGCCTGTAGAAAAGTGATTGTTATTCTATATTGTCCTATTTGGGATTAAAATGACCTAGAAAAGAAACTAAATAATTTCATAAATAAAATAAAAATACATAAATTAATAAAAAAAGAGGCAGGAGCATATTGCTTTGTGTACACCAAACAGAGGATTTTATAGAAAATTCATTGCATTTTACGGTGTCTAGGAAACACAAGTAGGCTAATATAACATTTTTCATAGAGCACATTGGAAGCATGATATACAATTTAATTAATGTTAATTTTAAGTTTATTGACAAAAAATTAAAACATGCATGCAGTTTACTCTAGTGACTCTAATCTTCCAAAAAAAAATTGTAACATTAAGCAAAAAAGTTTGTGTAAGCAATAATAAACAGCAACTTTAAATAAGACGTTTCTATTTTTTTTCTTGACCCTTTCATTTTCGAACATCTATCTGCAGGTTAGGCTACATCATTGTTTGCCAATAGGTGGCGACAAATGCATGTGTTTATGAGTGAGTCATTGAATCATTCATTTAAACGATTAGTTTATTCAAGAACGAGTCATTAAATAAAATGCCACGGTTTGACACGACGGCGGGAACTATTTCACTGGCAAAGCAAAAACAAACATCTTTTTCATTTAACTCTTGATATAATCATGATCATTACATAATCGCACTGTTTTTCTGAATATCAGCGGGGGTCATCACCTGAAGCAACATCAGCATTCTTGCTCGTTATTGCTTTATGTGCTTCAAGCGAGGTTTTAAATATCGTAATTTCACATTTCAAGTAAATTAATGGCCAAACAACGTCGTATTTACAAGTGGAAGACTCTGAGTTAATCGCTGAGCCTGAAACTGTGCATGAGAAGAGTACGATCTCACTGCTGTGTGTGTGTGCACTTGGGCCCTGTTCCAAATGGCACACTTCGTGTGCACTTTCGGTCTTGCGGACTTACAATGGCCGCTGCGTGCACGTTGTCCGTTAAGTCCACGAGACCGTAGAGTGTCCCATTCGTCATTTTAGTGTTCAGAAGGGTGCTCACAAGCTTACGTGCAGGAAAGCACGCGCATACAGTAGCCAAGTTTCCATTCAGTTTTGAGCTGTTTTGTTATCGACAAACTTTGCAAAATTAGCTGTGTCCGGTCTGTTTCCATCCAACTAGCCTTTTACCGATAAAATGGTGTGCGTGATGACGTCATCCCTAAAAAAACGAATTGTCGCATAAGTTTTGGTGTATTGCAAAAAAAAATGCCCTTGAGCTGTTTCCATACATAATTTCACATATTGCGCAAATTATATAGGCTAGTAGCCTGTTCTTTCATCCATTTGAAACAAAAACTTTATTATATAGCCTATTATTAAATTGTATAGGCCTACATACAATTATTTTTATTAACAAGTTTCATGTTTGTTTTTTATTGTACTTTGTTTTAGACTATTTAGATACTTCATCATCAAGCAATATTCATAAGCAGGTACAGTTGTATTATTATTTTTTTTTTTCTGATTAACTTTTTTGTTAACTGCCTTGTTGACTGTATTGGAAATAGGAATGTTCATTTCGGTTATTTTATTTCTCCAACCCGACAGTCGTTAAGCCATTATTAACCGCTAACCGACAAGATTATGATAAATTACAATTAAATTAAATTAAATTAATGTGGCTGTGACCCATTAAAAATACCTAAATTTGTTTTCTAGGGATTAATTTTATACACGCAAATAGCAGCATAAACAGCAGAATGAGAGGATTCACATGGTCACGCACCTGCAGCGCTTCTGCGAACGGATACAAACATAATAAAGCTATATATAAAATAAATAAATAGGCCTATATGCAAAATATATATTTTCGAAATAATTAATAAATTGACAAAATTAAAGAAGAAAAAAAACTGTGCAACAAGTAGCAGCCTGTATGCAGAATTTCGGTTCATTTTTGTGATGCGCTCTTGAGAAAGTGGCATCCTGTTGTTTCCTTTATTTTACAAAAGCACAATGTTTGTTTTTATTTTGGATGCACACAAATAAAATACATATTTTGAATAGTTTCGAACAATGTCTTATTCTTATATGACCACAAATGAACAAGTATTGTAAGTTGTTTCCATGTTTATAATGAAAAAAAAAAAATCAAGTGATCGTGCCGGCGCCTCACGCACACAGTTAAGCATTACTAACTCGACAACTTTTATCTTCAGAACAAAATGAATATATTTTAACTTGCAACGTATTTTTGAGAGGTATGTTTAAGAGGTAACTCGTCCTTTTCTTACCATACATAAAATAATTTAAGAAACAATAATACGAATATGATTTAATGCGCTTTTGAACTACAGAGAAACGGTGCTTTAACGTGAGCAACACCACGAACACGGACGCTGCCTATAGGCTAATTCTGTCATGTGACACCACATTTATTTGCGTTAAAGCCCCTTTTCTCGACAAAAAGTGTTTCCAAACTAATTTTTGCGACAATTGAAATATCGATATAGAATTTATGTGCTAAATTTAAATGGAAAAAAAATTCCGTCGACACATGAGAAATTTTATCGATGAATGGCATTTTTTTAGCTATATCGGTACAAATTTTTAAGTGCTAAATATGGAAACCTGGCTATTGTGAAGCTTCTTTTACTTAATGCTAAAAGCCACTTTGAGTAGTCAGTAAATTCCGACTAACTTGAATGCAATAGCCAAACACGGGTGTTCAAGAAATCAACAGATATGTCTGTAATTGGCTACATTGCTCAACGCTACAAAGTAATAACTGAACACAAACACTAATATGCACTAGAGCGTTTACCAAGTCTGTTTCACCAATATCTTATTATTACAGTTTAAACTGATGGTGCCCTTGCTTTCTTTTGAGGGTGCTTTTCAATGCATGAGAGCGTAAGAACGGTGTCAATTGTGTGAGTCTCAAGCTGAATGCATCAACTTTTTCAAATACTCACTCAGCCCAGATCTTACCCACAAGCTAAACCAATAAACTATATATGGATAAATCCAATGTCCAAATCACATCGAAAACCGTATGCTGTTTCATAATGTAGAGCTATTTTATATGGACAGTCATTTCAACATTAAATAGATGACTCATTAAAATACTTATTTTATTAATGTTATTTTTGAAATAATTTATAGACTACTATTTGTACATTAATACTAAGTGAGGAAAATATGCCATGTCAATATTTGGTGCATGTCTGTTGTCTGTGGTGGGTTTTATAGTTTGAACACAAATTGTAGTTTTCTGGGGACCAGACCCATTCAAAATAAAATTTAATTAAAATTAAATTAATAAATAAATGTAAGAGAAAAAGGAAATTTGCATTACACATATACAAGGTGATCAAGCATTTACACGAAATATTACACCACACTCTGGGTTGTTTTCAACAGACATCCGCTTGTGTTGGTTTTGCGAGGTCATTGTCATGGAACGTCCTGTAGTTTATCACTGTAAGAGCTGTGTGCAAAAATAGACTAACATTGTGTGTAATAAAAATGTCTATTATAGTGCAATGTTCACTGAGGTACAGTAAATAACAACATATATGTTTCACAGGACAAATATCTCAAATGTGTTTAGATTCTTAAGTATGCAATGGTGATCTTCAGACAGATATGCCTCCCAAGACATTCAGGGTGTAATATGTTGCAAGTGTTGCACTCTAGCATGAATTTCTACATAAGCTTGTCATAAAATGTAATCTGATCTTCAGCTAGGTGACAATAACAGACAAGCAATACACAGACATTAATGTGTTTTCATGTTTTTTTTTTATTGAGCATACCAAACATTTGCAGTGCAATGTAAAAAAACATTGAGTCCAAGACTTGCAGTCATTTCTGAGAAGTCTCTGTTAGTGTGTCTATGATTTGTAAAACACTAAATAAGAAGAGTGGTGATTTCCAGACATCCCAAGAATATAGCTGAACTGAAACAGAGGTAGTCTATAAATCTCTTGATCATGCAGGTTTTTGGTAATAGAAATATTTGGTCAATCAAGGTCCGTTTTTCCAGACTACAAATGTAGTCTAATTTTGTCCAAAGTCTCATCAGATGATCTTTGGACCGAGCCGCGCAGAAATGACTGAACAGATTTTTGATATTCTCTACGGTTCTTGAGAAATACGTCTCTGAAGCTGACCGTGCCTGCGTTTGTTGACTTATGCTAGTTAGCTTAGCATGCTAAGCAGTTGCTATTCTTTCTAATGAGACACTTCAGCTCTCAGGTTAACCGTAAGCTATGTTAGCATAAGCTATCTTAGCACACTAAATGGGTCAACATGCTAAGTAATGCATTTGTGTGATCATTCTCACACTGAAAGCTCTCCTCGGCAGCATGTTGAATGAACGTCAACTAAGTGACGCACTCTGTTAAACCACTGGCCCTGAACCTTTCAGGTCATGGGTTCGAATCCAGTGTAGCACATGCCCAGACCGCAAGAGGTACTGCGGCCAGAATGGTGTAAAATTTGCTTCTGTTCCAGACATTGTGTTTTCAGCGTGCGTTCATCCTCTTGAATCAGAAATGTGTTTTATGTTCGTTCTCATCTGAACCGCTCTTCATTTTCAGTTCATTCTCACCTGTACTTCTGAACCACTCTGTTTTGACTCTGCATTAAGCTTGCTGTATCTTTAGCGCATTGCTGCTGTCAGCTATTCTTAATTATTGTTTTTGTGTAGAGAGCTCATCTCTGGAATGATTTGGCTGTTTAGCCTTGAACGTCTTTCCAGCTATTTTGCCGTGCACCAAAATAACTCCTCTGATTGAGGCGGGTCAGATCCAAGAGTCTTTCACAATCCTGAATGATTCTGTAAGGAGGAGACAGAAACCTCAGCGCAGTATCAGCGGTCGTACAAACATTGTGGTCAGCTACGACTTGCATAGTATTCACTTCTTGTTAGTCATATAATGGCCCTGATGTGACAGCCAGCCATAACTTCACTTATACATGTGATTTCCCAATATTGCTCACTCTTGATTCAGCATATGTTTATATCAAAATAAATCCAGAATAAGTCATGTAAACATGAACAGGAAGTCAGTTTATGTCAGAGTACTGAGGCATGTCCTCATTTAACATCGTCCTCTGATCTTCTTGACTCTCTGCATACTTGAGTGCACACAAAAAAATAAATAAAACTGAAACTCTCCACACCCCTTCCTTCCTCTCTTTTTAAATGTATTTATTTTGCAATCGTGAATGATAGTAGCTGATCGGAAGATTTTCGTTTTTGTGCTACAGAGTGTTTTGTATGATGGAATGAGTTTTCTGATTCACAGGCACCTATCTCCACATGTGTTTAGTGACTACATACTAGTCATAATTGGTAAAGTGTATTTCCCTTGTTAGATCATGCCGACCATATCCATTTAGTCTGATATCCAAAACCATTTTAACAGCAGGTTTGTCTATTAGCCAAAACTAGTGTTTTTTCTGGTACCCAAAACCATGTGGGTCAAAGACAAGGCATGCCGTTTTGGTGTCTGCATCAAATTATATACACTAAAAGCACATTAAATTCAGGTAGTGTCTACTTCAGCGTTTCAAATAACTTTCGTGAAAATAAAATGTCAAAATATGGGTTAAATTATTTGCATCGCCATTCAGTGTAACAGATATATTAATGCAAAGAGGAAACAATACATACTTTGACCTGTACTTATTAAAATGGATAAAAGAATAAGTGATCATACTAAATTTTATTATATTTTAAATGATTAAAATGTAATCGTTTAAAACCTGGTGTGAAGGATATTGGCAAATATTGGTTACGTTTTAAAATCACTGCACTGTGATCCTTAAATAGTCTTTTAATGCCGTCTAACGATCTATATTATAAATATTATTGGCATGATTTTTTAAAATATGTAAATTCATTGCCATTTCTTCTGTAAATCATTGTAAAAATGAATGATAGTCATTACTCATTTAGTCATTATTTACTTTACTATCATTTTTACTCAGAAAAAAATAAAAATAAATACAATTAAACAGAACACACATTTTATGTACAGAAAAGAGAAAAACCGTGTTTAACTTTTGTTTTAATGCTTGAAAACCCCTTTCATCTTAAGAAGCAGGAGACAAAGTAATTATGATAAAAAATGACCAGAGTTTATTGAATAATCGGATCGCCCTTCATTATATAGTTGACTCTAGTTCTAAATCTATGTAATTGTAATACAACAGCTATAGCAAGAATATGGCATTGCAATTTTACTTCACAGAAATGTTATAACTTAAGACTGTTCTGTACTAGATGTTCGAAACCAACATAAGAAACATTTATAGACAAAACATTTGTATGATAAAACCCTTGTGACAACTAGCCCCAGTCTCTCCTTATATACTCAGCAAGACAGGCCTTCAGGCAGGAAGTACATTCTTACTTCGTAATCCAGTGCATTTCTTTTTCACAAGAGTTTTTAGTTAGATTTGACAAAAGTGACTGCACTCATTGAGGTTTCCCTTTTCAAGACATGATTTACTCTCACAGTCATGTACATATTCTGATGAAACTGTGATTAAAATACTTAAAGGGATAGTTCACCTAAAATAAAATTCACCTAAAATTCTTCTTGATGGAAAAAATAATGCAGCTTTGGAGTGAATAGACGACAAAGTCTTCAGGCTGACCTATAGTAGTGGAAACATTTGGAGGATAAATGCTGCGCTTCAGTAGCTGTTTCCTGTATATAACAAAAGCACTTACTCACTCTATTGTGCAGCTTTATCATTTAAGGTTGTTTGTCTTAATGTCTTACACTCGTTAGTATTCTTCTGACCACAGCTTGCATCTGCAGTCTTTTTAAGTCATTATCCATCCATAATCATTCTCTTTATGGATTAAACATTGTCTTACTGTATCAAATCATGTAATATGTATTCAGTCATGCTTTCGGTGCCAGAGCTGGAAATGTCAGTGTTTTTCCCATCACAGTTGATTTTGGCAGGAACACTTGAGACGTTAAGGCACATTTTGGATAAAGCTGCTTTGACGACATTTTGTGACTGAGCCCCCAGAGGAAGACAGATTTCATCTGGTAGGAAACTGTCATTAGCCAGCAGCTTATTAAACCAGTGCAGAACTGTGATATATTTGTCTCTGATTGAAATTCTGCTGTCCTCGTGTGATCAGAAAGGAGAACTGCATCATTTGCAAGCTGTAAGATGTCTTAAGTACTGCAGAAACGCATTTTTTTAAATATATTGTCATCTGCTGTTACTCCTTTTGCTTTGAAACATTGTTCATTTATATTTCTGGACAAAAATAGTCATTCGTTAATTCAATTCCGATCAATTCAGTTCAACATTTTTAATGACTTTTACTTTTAGAATTAAGGCAAGACACAAGCAGCTATTGTGTATTACACATTTTCAGAAATTTCATGTTTAAATATGCATTATCTAATTAAATATGCACTGATTTCCAAACAGTTCCAGAACAAAAGTCTTATTTCATTTTGTTGACATAAAACAAATTTTTGGATCTCTATTTTTTTAAATAATTTTTATCACTCCAAAAAAAAAAAAAAATCCATCAGCAGCCAACAATTTTAATAAAATAAAATAAAACAAATAAACAAACCTTTTTTTTTTTATAACTCTTCGTAATAAATAGGAACTGATTTTGAGAAAAATACCTTTATATATATATGTATTGTAATTTAAATCTATAGATGCAAATAGATAAAGTGCAACAAAACACACTTAAATGTGTATTTTGGATCTTTTATTTTCACTAGTCTGAAAGAAGACAAATTATGGAATCAAATTAGCCCAAAATTGACCAATGCATGGGGGAAAAGGGGCTTTGTCTGTAATGTCTTGCCTTAATTGAGCTTAAAAAGAATATTATGACTTTCCCAACCTTGTGCATATCCTATACAGAGCCTTTTTTTGTATATTAACCACAAGGTGGCAGTAGCTCCAAACTAAGTCTGTGGCATGAGTTGCCATTGAAAGCCCTTTTACTGAGACAGAGTAGTCTCAGCTGTAAAAAAAAAAGCAAAAAACACAAGAAGAACTAAAAGCAAACTCCAGAGTGTTTTTGGGTGTTAAAATGGAGGGATTGCTGTAGTGGTTGTCAGACTGTGGTGATCATAAACAGATTCAAGTGTCCAGATGAATACAGGCTTCTCGGCTGCATGTGTGGAGCCAGCAGTGTCTGGTAAGCTGCTCGAAGACCTACCGCTCTGCAATAGACTTGCAAATCACTCCTCCCTTCTGCCACTGCATTAGCATACAGATGTTGTTAAGAAAAGGAGAGTGACCTCACAAAGGAGCCCTGATGTGAGAAATGCCCCTGCAATTCATTTACTGCCCAGCCTTGTCTCAATAAAAGGCAGCGAGACCTTTGGCTATTGTCCATGACCGTGTGTGACAGTGGGATGTTTCTTAGTCTTCCATGCACGAATGCTGGAACAATGAGCAAAGCAACACACAAAAGCCTTCATCTGTTCCCTTGTCCTTTGTGTGTGTTTTCAGCTTGAATAATTAAAAGAGTTGTCAAGTATGCATTTTTCTCTCTTTCTAGAAGGCAGATGGAAGGAGTAGCATTCAACCGTGTTTGTGTTGTGTTTAAAATTAAATGTGAGTGGAGGGCTTCACATGCAACTACTTGTAATAAGCAATGCTTGAGACGTTTCACCTGAAGTGAGAAAATAGCCACACACTGACAATCAATAGCACTTTAGAAGAGAAGCAAAGGAATGAGGCAAAAGATCTTTTTTGTTCCCTTCCAACTTTATTTTCAAACAATATATTATAATGAAAACGGGCATTGCCATCCCATGGAATGTAAACAGTTCATTTAAATTATATAGAAACAAACATGAAACGAAAGCACAACACAATATACTGTTTTCCCACTTCGAAAAAACGAAATAAATAAGTTTTAAGTTAACAAAAGGCAAAAGCGTGTCTTGTCACATCAGGCAAAAAGATGAGAAACAACAACAACGAAACACAACCTACGAACATCAGAACTCACAGTTCATGTTATTATTTGCAAATGACAAGTTTCGCCTTTTAGAGTGCAAAAGACGAAGGCCGTGGTATAACTTGACTTCTTTCTGGTACATTGTCACTTTCACATTCACATTCTTGCATATGAACATCTTTGACTCTTCCTTGTGGATATCTCTGACTGCTATTACTTACAAAGAATGTGGAGTGTGTGTCGATAGCACTTTAAAAGGATCCTGAGATTCCATCTTTAAGACTCGGTGCAGCTGGGTTTCATTAATTAAAGCTAAGAGATATAGCTCGTGCAAAGCAGACAAACGGGCTCAAAGAAACAAACAAAAAGCCTTATCTACATTGTTCCTTCTTCGAAATGCATATAACAACAAAAGCAATAAATAGGTTTTAGAAAGGACTATGGTTAAAACTACTCAGTCCATTTAAAAATGCCTTAACTAAAGGCTACAGTATGTTCAGGGAGCGGGTTAGACGTTACACTAGATGTATATACTCTAAGTTGCTCGGCTTTGGTTAGACTACAGATGGGCGGCTTGGGAAGGTTGCTGCTGCAGACAAAACACCGCAGAGCAATTCCCAAAACACATAAACCTAAAGTGAAGTTCCCACTGCAGCTTCAGACTGGTATACAACAGTATACATTGCGTTCATCACATTTGCAGAGAAACGTCTGCTTGGGCGAGCATGCAATATGCACAGGTAATGGTTTCTAGTCGTCTGAGACAGACAGGCGGCTGAAGATGGGCAGTCGTCGGCCGTCGATGCCAGGAGAGTCGCAGCCGCTTAGACTGCTTGAGCTGCTGTAGCCGTCCTGATCGGAGAGAGAGTCCGCTGAGGCGCTTCGCTGCAGGCCCGTGAGCGCATACGCCAGGTTCTGCACGCTCTCCGAGTCGCTGATGGCGTAGAAGCTCCCGCTGGCACCCAGATCTGCAAAGGGGTGGCTGTGCTTCAAAGTCCCCAAAGGGGACAGCAGGTCGGGACTCCCGGTGGATGGCGGCGGAGACACGGATGAAGATCTGGAGAAGGCCAGGGCGTCCGGAACGGCGTGGAAACCGCCGAGGGTTTGAGTTTGTGAGGAGAAGCCGCTGAAGCTGACGCTCTGGCGGAGCTGCGGTCGCACTCGGATGCTCTTTGTGTTCTCCGAAAGCCCGTTCTGCTCGTCTGCGTTGTGTATGAAGTGACACCGAGCGCCGTAGGGGCAGAAGCCGATGGTGTGAAAGGTGCGACACGGCTCGGTCTTGTACTTCGGGTGTCTGTTGAGGCCTCTCAGCTCCTCCATCCCGTGAGCGAACTGGCATTTGGCGCCGTATTTGCAGGTGCCGCTTTCCTCGTAGGTGCGGCAGAGCTCTGTCTTGTAACGGGCGGACATCGGCGCTGTAGAGGTCATTCCGAGAGCCTTCGGGCAGGTCAAGGAGCTGTTGCTGATGCTGAGACCCGGCGGCGGCGGAAGAGGGCTGGCCGTCACTTGGCCCTCGATCATGCTCACGGACCGGTCTACTCTGAAGGGGATCTGGCTCAGAGAGGAACATGGCAGCTGCTGCTTCATCTCGTGGCTCCAGTGCTGGTTGATGACTGGCAGAGGCCAGGGGCTGCTGTCGTTGCTGTTGAATTTAGAGTTGGGAAGAGTCACGGGGCACAGGGAATGCCTGCGCTGGAATCCCACCACACGCTGCTTCTGCGTGGCTTCTGTCAGATCAATACCACGGAAACTCTGGGAACGGAGAAAGAGAGAGACCTCAGTATACTGTGTGGTGCGCAAGTTTCAATGAAGCAAGAAAGCAACTCTAGAAATGCATGTGAAACACAAATACACTCTTAAAAATAATTTATTGGCATCACTGAACCTTGAACATCCATGGAACCTTTCAAATGCAGAAAATGTACTTTGTAGTCGAAAAAGGTTCGTTAGATTTTTAAAATGTTCTTCAAAGTGGTTCTTTTAGGAACTGTTCACTGAAAGGTTCTTTTGGGAACCAAAAATGGTTCTTCTATGGCATCACTGCAAAAACACCCTTTATTTTTAAGAGTGTAGTATTCTGAAGTTAGTGGGATCCAAAACAACAGTTTCTTTGGACTCCATTGGCATGCATTGCATGTACAAAATAAAATAATATTATGAATATATATTATGAAATAATATTTGAAGAAGCAATTGAGAGCTGGAAGGATTGGAACAATATTGACTGGGTTTCCATTTTTTGAGTGAGCTATTCCTTTAAATCGATTTGATTCTTGTTTAAATGCATGAGCAGGGTGCATGCACAAGTTTCAAAAAACAAAACTCATATTCTTACCTTGCAGAATTCATCATCCAACTCGAGGAAGGGCGTGAGGAAATTTGATGGCATTTTCAAGATGCCTGGCTGTGATTATTTATGTTCAGTTAAGGATGTGTTGAACTGCTCAACAACTGATGTCAAGCTCTGCTTCTGTTACAACCCCACTGTTGGAATCTCACTTTATAAGCAGAAACTTCTAACCCCGCCCACCTTTTGAAGAGGCGTGTTTTAGTGCCGGGTTCACACCCCTCAAGAGTGAGGAAAGTTTACTAGTGTCCTGCCTAGGGTTTCACAAAAGAGCAAGCACAAACTTTAATACAACTCGGATCATCTCAGATGAACTCTAAATCATTATAAAATAGCTAAATGGAGAAAGCCTATTTCTAAAATAGCTCAAAACAGGGCTAACTGCATGTGTGTGTGTGTTTTTAAAAAGGTTTACAGTAAAACAAATGTATTTTTGCTTCTGCATTTCCCATTTTCATTTAAAGTTGATGAATTAAAATAAATAAACATGAAATAAAAAATAAACTGTATCAATATATATATATATATACTACTAAACATGACAAAATCACTACAGATTTAACTATAAATTAAAACTGAAAATATAAAAGCAAAAACAAAAAACAACTATAATAGTATTTTACGGATACAAAAATAACATTAGCAAGTTATAATTACTTTTTCGACCTATACTTACATAACCATTCACATCAGAGCTATAGTTTTGAGAATAACATGCTTTATCAGCCTTGAATGAACTGAAACTAGCCTTTAATTTGAGCCCTCCCAAAAACTAGAAGCTCCTTCAGCATTTTGCATTACATCACAACTTCAACATTTATGCAAATAGTTAAACTCATAGAATGGTAAATCTCACAGAAAAGGCGTTGCTTCTGGTTAATGTAAGGTTCTGTGTGTGACACACTGAGATGGGTATTAGTAAACACAGTTATCTCTCCTCTATTTGTGCTATTCAGCTGTAAATGACTCCTAACCTGAGGCCATTTTCACTTCCGTCATTATGTCATTGTGAGAAACCTCACCATACTTGATGGGGCAAATCAAGTGGGCGATCGTAGCCCAAAATAACCCTCACAGGATCCGGAGTCCCTGGGAAACCCCTGAGTATCATAATTAATTACAGAGATCCAAGAGCGTTCAGCTGCATTACATGGATTAGTCATCTGTACATAATAGTCCATTATCACCAATTTTGAGTCAGTGATTTACAGTAGCAAGGTTTAGCTGTACAGCATACTTGAATCAGTTAGGTTTCTTTGGTTTATTAGAAGCAGATTGTAAGTCTGATCCTGCTATCAGACGATGATTTACTCGAACCTGCATGCTCTTTTTTGAAAGTCATTGGGGTCCAGTGCTGTTTTAGACCCCATTCACTTTCAATGCGAGGACAAAGACAGTGAGCATTTATACATTTTAACTCACTCTAAAAAATGCTGGGTTGTTTCAACCCAACATTGGGTTAAATATGGACTAACCCAACTTTTGGGTTAAAAATGTAATGTAAAAATTTAACCCAATGGTTGGGTTAGTCCATATTTGACCCAAAGTTGGGTTGAAACAACCCAGCATTTTTTTAGAGTGATAGTTATCCAGTCTAGTATTGTGTCATTAGTTGGACATTTTCAAGTGGCTTTACCTTCTTCACCATTCTTACATTTACACTGGACCATGCAAAGAAACCACACCACATCAACTCTTGTGAAACAAGACACTTCAAATATTAGCAAAGCTGAGGTCTGGTCAAAAGACACCACTGTCCCTTTAACACACAATGAAGTCTTATCACAGAGTGGAGCGTCAACACCTCATACAATCCAGCTATGAGAATGATAGTGCAATGCAAACAGGCTGCTATCCCTGAGAGCACTTGTTCTTTTGTGACTGATAACAACTGGAGAAGTTACATTTGGGCAGGGAGAAGCACAACTGCATGCAATGGTTTTATTTGTTTGCGACAAAGTGCAAGTAAGCCAGATTAAAGCCCGTGCACTGAATGCAGGAGAGGCCTTTGTACATAAAAGCAGTGTGACAGCACTACTAGATGTGGAATGGACTCTGAAAGCACTGTTTTAGACACTAGGCACTAATGCAGCACATTCTCTTGTTTTTTATTCTAAACTCAAACTCTCAGTGTTTGTGCCGATTTAATTGCAGGTATTGTGCTCAGCAGGCCTGGATAACTTCTTTTGAGACTCAAGTCAAAAGGCAAAAAAAAGAGAAGATAGAGGAGATCGCACAACGATGGGCTTCTTCTGTTGTGCTTAGAAAAGGACAATTGCACCACATAAAGGCCTCCTGGAGACCTGGGATGGGTGATGTGTTCTTTCTTGGGTGAGCAATGCTGGCTTGGTCAGCATGGAGATCATGCATATATGAATACAGATAGATGGATACATAGATAGACTACCATTCAAAAGTTTGGATTTATTTAAAAAATGTTTTTGAGAGAATGTGTTGTGTTCATGCCTGCATTTATTTGATAAAAAAATACAATAAAATCTGTAGAAAATGTGAAATATTATTACAATTTAAAATAAGTGTCCTCTATGTGAATATCTGTTAAACTGTAATTTATTTCTGTGATCAAAGCTGAATTTTCAGCATCATTACTCCAGTATTCAGTGCCACATGATCCTTCAGAAATCAGTCTAAATGTTGATTTGCTGTTCAAGAAACATATCTGATTATTATCAATGTTGAAAACAGTTGCGCTGCCAAAAAAAAACGTTTTATGAATAGACAGTTCAAAAGAACAGCATTGATTTGAAACAAATAATAAAACAAAAACCATCATAAATGTTAGAATATGACATATTAGAATGATTTCTGAAGGATCATGTGACCCTGAAGACTGAAGACTTATATTTACACATGGCAACAGCTCATTTTATTTCCTTTGAATTAGTTGTTATCTTATAGCTATTAACGAGGCCTAAGTGAATTAACGGCAGCGTCTGTGAAGTACTTAACCCTTGCCAGACAGAAAGGTGAAATCTGCTCAGTTTTTTCTCCTTCGACAGGAAGGAATGTGCAAGTCACTGCATGGGCTACTTATAGACGCCTTACATAACGCAGAAAAACAAGTGGGTTATCGCCACCCACCCTCCAGCCGTTTAGGAGGTTAAACTGTAGCTGTGAGGTTTTGACCAGCTCTCTGTTTGATATGGAATGCTGCTTCTCTGAGCCCCAATAACGCTAAATGATTCTGAGAACAGACGCACAAAGTCATCGTGATAGTTGTCTGTGGATGAGAACAGATAATGGCCCTCTCAGAAATATGGTTTTGAAATAACATGTTTTAGGAGCCCTGTCTTGTAAAAATGTCCGTTGAGCTCCTCAGAAATCATTAAATGATCATTTAGTAATCCAGAAATATATGCTACAGGGAGACAGGGCTATTTGTCACACTTTTTACTCCAGTGAATATCTATCAAGGTGGGGTTGTTTCTTTATAGACACCTTAAGGTCTGAGAACATTTTTTACAGTGGGGTAAGTTGTCACAGTGGAATAGTTTGAAACGAATGTACTTAGCAAAAAAAGAAGGGTTCTTGAATGTGCACTTAGGATGTGTTTCATATCTTAAACGCACATTTTTAAAACTTGCAGACAATAAAATGCAACTTATAAAGATAGACACTTTTACACTTAAGTAGACTTTTAAAAAGTTACCTTTGTAATAATAATAAAAATTAATAAATACAAATACAATTTTTAATTGTCTATTGTTGTGCTTTAAAGAAGTTATACGGTTTCCAGGGGTTTTGGATGGTTAAAGTTTTACTTTAAAGTGCATTTTAAATCATTATGTTTTAATAATATATTGGCATGCTTTAAGTAAGTACACTTATTTTGATGTGTTGACTGACATACTAAAGCACATATAAAGTACCTGATTATTTTGTTTTTTTTATGTTACTTTTAGAGTTCATGTATTTTAATTGTGTAATTACAAATGCAATTTTGACATACAGTATATGATGACATAAAGATAATGGACTGAAGTCCTACTTAAGTGGGTCATAAAAGCACTCGTAAGTTCAACTAAATGCATTTAACAAAAAATTTAACTATAATGCATTTTGAATAATTTATAATACATTTAATTGGAAATTATATGTAATTAGGTGTCTGAAATCATTACTCCGTTCATACTTAAGTGTATTCTTTAAAGTAGTGTACTGATGTTCCTGATGTTTCTCTCATACTTAATTGTTGAATGTGCACTTGTAGTGTACTTCAAATCTTTATATATTACAAACTGTACTTGCAGATAATGTAATATTGATGAAATAAAAGGCCACTTAAGTGAGTTAAAGAGAGACACTTTCATGACCATGTTTCTTAACACACTTAAGTATGCTTTTAAAATGTGCACTGTAATAATGTCAAAATAAATTTTAAAAAATTTGTATAATTAAAAAAAAAGTTAAAATCTTTTGTCATGTTTTACACTTATTTTGATGTGTTGACTAACATACTAAAGCACATGTAAAGTACTTTAGCTATGTAGGTATATTTTAATTTAATTGTAAATAACATGCAATTAAGTGTCACAATTCAGTTCACACTTACGCATGTTCTTTTAAAGTATGTTATTGTCATAATAATAAGTGCAATTCTTTTTCACAAGGGATGTTGGGACTTTTGAGGGAAGATGTGCATCTTGTGACATCTTGCCCCGATCTCCACAATAGCAAACTGCTATTTAAAATTCACATGCATCGCGTCATAATGCTAAATATGCAAAACGGCTTGTTCCCAAACGTCTGCGTCTCAGCAGTATCTCGAAGTTTCTCTCATGTCAATTTGAACACGCATGAAAACGTGTATTTTTAAACCTTGCTTGCTCATCCACGCACGAGCAGCAGATCTCTTTGATCGATATTCAGATGTATGGATAACTGGTTTCAGTACGTTTTCCTGTCCGTCAGCACGTGTTCCCATCAGAAGAGAAGTTTCCTTCCCCCTCAAACTATCATCTGGGCTTTACAGCCGCTCTGACTTCACCCCCTCTGGAAATGGACCGGCCTGCTTTGTGTTTTCTCCACAAGAGCCCTTTTGTTGCAGGGCTCCATATGCCAGACAAGGGGCTCAAAGACTTGTAGCCCCAGCTCTGGCCGTAAACACGTCTGGCCTGGAGTGGGGGAAGGAAGGTTATGGAGGGAGTGGACGCTTTCTTGCCGAGCTGCGGTGGTGTGAATGGGGTGTGGGTCAGTTGTAGGTCCAAACGTTGCTGAATCAATACGAGAAGCAGAGGGTCTATAGAAGAGCCCTGTGTGAGTGTGTAAGTCCTCTGTTCCGAACACGGTCCACGGAGCAGTTCCCACACACACACATACACACACACACACACACACACACACACACACACA